>NC_088229.1:75725950-75823450 GCF_036934945.1 Oncorhynchus masou masou
ACTCTAACCACTAGGCTACCTGCCGCCCCTACACTCTAACCACTAGGCTACCTGCCGCCCCTACGCTCTAACCACTAGGCTACCTGCCGTCCCTACACTCTAACCACTAGGCTACCTGCCGTCTATACACTCTAACCACTAGGCTACCTGCCGCCCCTACAGTCTAACCACTAGGCTACCTGCCGCCCCTACACTCTAACCACAAGGATACCTACCAACGAAGCTGTCTGAAATCATATTTGACTTATAAAGGCGATCATCTAGTCTCTGTCAGGGTTTCTACTAAACTAAGATATGGAATTGTTAACAAGGATCATTTAGCTATTTGATTTTGAATTTCAAACAAACTTGTAAATAAATCCTGGATAAAGCATTGAATTTGGCCTTACTGCTATTAACACATAGAAAACAATTTAAATAACAGATGCATACATAGAACAACTGAGTAAAAAAAAACTTACATAAAAAGGAAATTAGTTTTTTATTAAAGTGCCTGTCCTATATCTTTCTTTTGGCACTAAACTATTTCCATATACACTCAGTTGCCAGTTTATTAGGTACACCACCCCCATTCACAAAAAAGTCACATGACCATGGCTAACAGACATAGAGTCACATGACCATGGCTTACAGACAGAGAGTCACATGATCATGGCTTACAGACAGAGAGTCACATGACCATGGCTTACAGACAGAGAGTCACATGACCATGGCTTACAGACAGGGAGTCACATGATCATGGCTTACAGACAGAGAGTCACATGACCATGGCTTACAGACAGAGAGTCACATGATCATGGCTTACAGACAGAGAGTCACATGACCATGGCTTACAGACAGAGAGTCACATGACCATGGCTTACAGACAGAGAGTCACATGACCATGGCTTACAGACAGAGAGTCACATGACCATGTCTTACAGACAGAGAGTCACATGACCATGGCTTACAGACAGAGAGTCACATGACCATGGCTTACAGACAGAGAGTCACATGACCATGGCTTACAGACAGAGAGTCACATGACCATGGCTTGTTATATAAAGCAGACAAACAGGCGACGAGGTATTCAGTTACTGTCTGATTGTACATTAGAAGGGGTGGGGGTTTCAGTACCTCAGAAATGGCTGAACTCCTGGGCTTTTCACACATGACACATGACAAACAAACACATTGAGTCATCAGCAGTCCTGTGGGGGGGGGGGGAGAGCTCGTTGATGAAAGAGGTGAAAGGAGAATGGCAAGAATGGTGCAAGCTAACAGACAAATAACGGCCTAGAATAACCAGTGGTGTGAAGGACGGCATCTCGGAATATACAACTTGGCGATTCTTGTCACGGACTATTGCAGCAGACGACCACACGGGGCTCCACTCCACTCCACAGTGGGTACGCCATCACCAACGCTGGACAATGTGGAGGAGAAAAACATCTCCTGGTCTGACGAGTCCCACTTCCTGTTGCGTCATGCTGATGGCAGAGTCAGGACTTGGCATCAGCAGCATGAGTCCATGGTCCCATCCTGCCTGGTGTCAACCGTACAGACTGGTGGTGTAATGGAGTGTGGGGAATGTTTTCCTGGCATTACGTTAGGTCCCTTGATACCAATTGTGCAACGTTTCCATGCCCACAAGAATGCAGGCTCTTCTGGAGGCAAAAGGGGGGTCTGACCTGGTAGTAGATGGGTGTACCTAATAAACTGGCCACTGAGTATACTTCCTTACATAAAAAAATAAAAAAATTGGTACCGAGCTTCAGACGAGTGATGTGAGTGTGTCCATAACAGCTGATATTTACAAACCAGAAAAAAGTTTGGACAAAAGCTACTCATTCAAGGGTATTTCTTTATTTGTTGCTATTTTCTACAGAATAATAGTGAAGACATCAAAAACGATTAAATAACACACATGGAATCAAGTAGTAAGCAAACAACAACAAAAAAGTGTTCCACGAATCAAAATATATTTTTTAAATTCTTCAATGTAGCCTTGACGACACTCAGATGCTCGATTCCTTTATTCGATTTGTATATTATGTGAATTAGATTTCCACGGGGGCGCGGACATTGACTCTTGAGGGTTTTAATATCCATACTCCCATAATGAGAAAGCTTCAGACTTTCTATTCCATTCTTTTATTTTAAGGGGGCAGGGAAGACTATGGAAGTGTCCCTGATGGCACCCTACTTCGCATGGGCCCCGATCTAAAGTAGTGCACTACATAGGGGTTAGGGGACCATTTTGGACGCCTCCTTTGATTGTCTAATTACTATGTTTCATATGTGCTAATTAAGAGAAAAGTCGGCCTGCACATAATTCTGTTATTTAATCAGAGTCAAATCACTCTTCTGTGAAACCAACCAACGGTCTTCGAATTTTAAATTGTAATTTCATGTCTTTAGTTCTCTCTTCATCCTTCTCTCCTATACAGCTCTCTCTCTCACTCTCTATCATTCTGTTTTTCTCTCTCTTTCTCTCCCCCTCTCTCTTTCTCTCCCCCTCTCTCTTTACCTCCCCCTCTCTCTTTCCCTCCCCCTCTCTCTTTCTCTCCCCCTCTCTCTTTCTCTCCCCCTCTCTCTTTTTCTCCCCCTCTCTCTTTCTCTCCCCCTCTCTCTTTACCCCCCTCTCTCTCTTTCTCTCCCCCTCTCTCTTTCTCTCCCCCTCTCTCTTTCTCTCCCCCTCTCTCTTACCTCCCTCTCTCTCTTACCTCCCCTCTCTCTTTTCTCTCCCTCTCTCTCTTTACCTCCCCTCCCTCTTTCTCTCCCCCCCCTCTCTTTCTCTCCCCTCTCTCTTTACCTCCCCCTCTCTCTTTCTCTCCCGCTCTCTCTTTACCTCCCCCTCTCTCTTTCTCTCCCCCTCTCTCTTTCTCTCCCCCTCTCTCTTTCTCTCCCCCTCTCTCTTTCTCTCCCTCTCTCTCTTTACCTCCCCCTCCCTCTTTCTCTCCCCCTCTCTCTTTCTCTC
Organism: Oncorhynchus masou masou; assembly: GCF_036934945.1. Lineage (NCBI taxonomy): Eukaryota > Metazoa > Chordata > Actinopteri > Salmoniformes > Salmonidae > Oncorhynchus > Oncorhynchus masou. Next base: position 75,728,910 of record NC_088229.1, read on the forward strand.
CCCCTCTCTCTTTACCTCCCCCTCTCTCCCCCCTCTCTCTTTCTCTCCCCCTCTCTCTTTCTCTCCCTCTCTCTTTTACCTCCCCCTCTCTTTTCTCACCCTCTCTCTTCTCTCTCCCTCTTTACCTCCCCCTCTCTCTTTCTCTCCCCTCTCTCTTTACTTCCCCCTCTCTCTTTCCCTCCCCCTCTCTCTTCTCTCCCTCTTCTCTCTCTCCTCTCTCTTTCTCTCCCCCTCTCTCTTTCTCTCCTCCTCTCTCTTTCTCCCCCCCTCTCTCTTTCTCTCCCCCTCTCTCTTTCTCTCCCTCGCTCTCTTTACCTCCCCCTCTCTCTTTCTCTCCCTCTCTCTCTTTACCTCCCCTTCTCTTTACCTCCCCCTCTCTCTTTACCTCCCCCTCTCTCTTTCTCTCCCTCTCTCTCTTTACCTCCCCCTCTCTCTTTCTCTCCCCTTCTCTCTTTCTCTCCCTCTCTTTCTTTCTCTCCCCCTCTCTCTTTCGCTCCCCCTCTCTCTTTACCTCCCCATCTCTCTTTACCTCCCCATCTCTGTCTCTCACCCACACGCAAAAACATATGGACTCACCCTCACACACACTCTCCCTCCCGCTCTCTACCTCTCTCTCACTTTTGCGTTTTAATATAAATGTGAGGCCATACTTGATGACGAGTCTGATTCTGTGAGGCTTGATTCAGCTGTTTCTTAATCTGTTTTCCTGGGATGAGCTTTCCTCTTTCTGCTCCACCCCATCTCGTCCCACCTACTAACATATTCTCTCTCCCTCTCTCTCTCTCTCTCTCTCTCTCTCGTGGATATGACCTCGACCGTGAAAACCCAAGTGAGCAATTACCTTTCCCCAGGTCAGACTTGCTGCACGTCTATTAATACACTGTAAAACCTTATTTTATTTATTTATTTATTTTTAGTTTTATTGTGCTGAAAATATGATTGTAAGAAAGTTCCACTGATAAGATGGCGCCGAAGAGGCTCCTAACCAACTGTGCTTATTTGTTTTTTAAACTTATTTTAATTTTTAATTTTGCCATTTTCATTCTACCATCTCTTATGATCAAAATAACTTCTGGACATCAGAACAGTGATTGCTCACCACAGACTGGAAGAAGCTTTTTCCTTTTTTTTCCGACGAGAAAAATATACTGCTTTCCTGGGAACAGGCCCAAATCCACGTAATTTGCGTGAAGAACACGGAGGAAAAGGGGGCGCAGGTCTTCTGAGGATCAGTAGGCGAGTAAAAACCCACTGCCATCCTTTCTATTGGCTAATGTGCAATCATTGGAAAACAAAACAGATGACCTACGGTTAAGAATATCTTACCAACGGGATATTAAACTGTAATATCTTATGTTTCACCGAGTCGTGGCTGAATGATGACACGCGTAATATAGAGCTGGCGGGATTTTCCATTCATTCACCAGCAGAACAGAGAAGCTACATCAGGTAACAGCTGGAGCGTGATGTATTAAAGATGTCTTGATGTATTTTTTATTTATTTTTTACCTTTATTTTACTAGGCAAGTCAGTTAAAAGAACAAATTCTTATTTTCAATGACGTCCTAGGAACAGTGGGTTAACTGCCTGTTCAGGGGCAGAACAACAGATTTGTACCTTGTCAGCTCAGGGAATTGAACTTGCAACCTTTCGGTTACTAGTCCAATGCTCTAACCACTAGGCTACCCTGCCGTATTGCTTGTCTGAGGTAGAGCACCTCATGATAAGCTGTAGACAACACTATCTACCAAGAGAGTTATCATCTATATTTTTCGTAGCCGTCTATTTACCACCACAGAACAAAGGTGGCACTAAGATCGCAATAAACCAACTCTATAGGCCATAAGAAAACAATACAATTCTAATCCAGAAGAGGCGTTCCTAGTGACTTTAATGCAAACTTAACCTGTTGCGTAGCGCAATCCCGGATCCGGGATTCTATTTATAGCCTCAAGCTCATTAGCATAACGCAACGTTAACTATTCATGAAAATCGCAAATGAAATGAAATAAATATATTTGCTCTCAAGCTTAGACTTTTGTTAACAACACTGTCATCTCAGATGTTCAAAATATGCTTTTCAACCATAGCTAAACAAGCATTTGTGTAAGAGTATTGATTGCTAACATAGCTATAAGCCTAGAATTCAGCCAGCAACATTTTCACAAAAACAAGAAAATCATTCAAATAAAATAATTTACCTTTGAAGAACTTCAGATGTTTTCAATGAGGAGACTCTCAGTTAGAAAGCAAATGTTCAGTTTTTCAAAAAATATTATTTGTGTAGGACAAATCGCTCCGTTTTGTTCACGTTTGGATATGAAAAAAACCTGTATCCAGTTATAGCCTCAAGCTCATTAGCATAACGATTTCTGAAAATTGCAAATAAAATGAAAATAATGCACCTGCTCTCAAGCTTAGCCTTTTCTTAACAACACTGTCATCTCAGATTTTCAAAATATGCTTTTGAACCATAGCAATTCAATAATTTGTGTAAGAGTATGCTAAACTAGCTTAGCATTTTGAGTAGCATTTAGCACGCAACATTTTCACAAAAACCAGATAACCAAATAAATAAAATAATTTACCTTCGAAGAGCTTCGGATGTTTTCAATGAGGAGACTCTCAGTTACATAGCAAATGTTCAGTTTTTCCTGAAAGAATCTTTGTGTTGAAGAAATCGCTCCGTTTTGTACATCACATTTGGCTACCGAAACGAACCGAAAATTCAGTCACCAACAACGTCAAACTTTTTCCGAATTAACTCCATAATATCGACCGAAACATGGCAAACGTTGTTTGGAATCAATCCTCAAGGTGTTTTTTCACATATCTCTTCATTGATATATCGTTCGTGGAAGCCTGCTTTCTTCTCTGAATTCCATGGAAAAATACTTGCAGCTGAGGTTTGCGCACCAATTTCGGCGCAGGACACCGGGTGGACACCTGGTAAATGTGGTCTCTTATGGTCAATCTTCCAATGATATGCCTACAAATACGTCACACTGCTGCAGACACCTTGGGGAAACGACAGAAAGGGCAGGCTCGTTCCTCTCGCATTCACAGCCATATAAGGAGACAATGGAAAACGGAGCCTCAAAAATCCTGCTGATTTCCTGGATGCCGTTTCATCTTGGTTTTGCCTGTAGCTCACGTTCTAGAGCACGCACAGAGAATATCTTTGCAGTTCTGGAAACGTCAGAGTGTTTTCTTTCCAAAGCTACCAATTATATGCATAGTCGAGCATCTTTTTGTGACAAAATATTGCGCTTAAAACGGGCACGTTTTTTTATCCAAAAATGATATAGCGCCCCTAGAGTTTCAAGAGGTTAAGTCAGTTTTACCACATTTTTACCAGCATGTGCAACCAGAGGGGAACACTCTCGACCACCTTTACCTTTACCTCTAGACCACCTTTACTCCTCCTTTACTCCTCCTTTACTCCTCCTTTACTCCTCCTTTACTCCTCCATTTCTCCTCCTCTACTCCTCCTTTACTCCACACACAGAGACGCTTACAAAGCTCCCCCCTCCATTTGGAAGTCTGTCCATAATTCTACCCTCCCGATTCCAGCTTAAAAGCAAAAAATTAAAGCAGGATGTAACAGTGACTCACTCAAGCCATGTCAGATGACGTGGACGCTACGCAACAGGACTGTTTTGAATATGTTTCATAGCCCATGCCAGGCTGAGCTAAAGGCTAGAGCTGCAGCTTTCAAGGAGCGGGACACTAATCCAGACGCTTATAAGAAATCCCGCTATGCCCTCAGACGAACCAACAAACAAGCAAAGCTTCAGTACTGGATTAATATTGACTCCTACTACACCGGCTCAGACGCTTGTCGGATGTGGCAGCACTTGCAAACCATTACGCAAACTATTATATTATATATTATAATTATATTATAACTATTACAAAGACTGCAAAGGGATACCCAGACACGAGCTGCCCAGTGATGCGAGCCTACCAGATGAGCTAAATGCCTTTTAAGCTTGCCTCGAGGCAAGCAACACTAAAGCAACACGAGAGCATCAGCTGTTCTGGACGACTGTGTGATGATGCTCTTGGTAAACAATGTGAGCGAGACCTTTAAACAGGTCAGCATTCCCAAAGCTGCGGGATCAGACAGATTACCAGGACATGTACTCAAAGACACGGACCAACTGGCATCTGTCTTCACTGACATTTTCAACCTCCCCCTGACCGAGTCTATAATACCAACATTTCAAACAGACCACCATAGTCTCTGTGCCCAAGGACGCAAAGGTAACCTGCCTAAATGAGTTCCGCCCAGTAACACTCACGTCGGTAGCCATGAAGTGCTTTGAAAGGATGGTCATGGCTCACATCAACAGCATCCTCCAGGATACCTTAGACCCACACCAATTTGCATACCGCCCCAACAGATCCACAGATGATGCAATCTCAATCACACTCTACACTGCCCTTTCCCACCTGGACAAAAGGAACACCTATGTGAGAATGCTGTTCATTGACTACAGCTCAGCGTTCAACACCATAGTGCCCACGGAGCTTATCACTAAGATAAGGACCCTGGGATTAAACACCTCCCTCTACAACTGGATCCTGGACTTCCTGACGGGCCTCCACCAGGTGTTAAGGGTGAGCAACAACACATCTGCCACACTGATCCTCAACATTGGAGCCCCTCAGGGGTGCGTGCTTAGTCCCCTGCTGTACTCCCTGTTAACCAACTACTGCATAATCAAACACGACTCCAACACCATCATGAAGTTTGTTGACGATATAACAGTGGTAGGCCTGATCAACAACAACGATGAGAGAACCTACATGGAGGAGGTCAGAGAACTGGCCGTGTGGTGCCTGGACAACAACCTCTCCCTCAATGTGAACAAGACAAAGTAACTGATTGTGGACTACAGGAAAAGGTGGCCGCACACACCCCCATTCTCATCGACAGGGCAGTAGTGGAGCGGGTTGAGAGTTTCTTTGTACTTTGGTGTCCACACCACCAACAAGCTATCATGGTCCAAACACACCAAGACAGTCAAGAAGAGGGTACGACAAAACCTTTTCCCCTCAGGAGACTGAAAAACTTTGGAATGGGTCTCCAGATCCTCAAAGTTCGACAGCTTCACCAGCGAGAGCATCCTGACCAGTTGCATCACCGCCTGGTATGGCAACTGCTCGGCATCTGACCGTAAGGTGCTACAAAGGGTAGTGCGGAGTCTTGGACCAAAAGGCTCCTTAACAGCTTCTACCCCCCAAGCTATAAGACTCCTGAACAATTAATCCAATGGCCACCAGGACTATTTATATTGACTTTGTTTTTACAATGCTGCTACTCAGTCTATTATTGTTGCAGAGTCACTTTACAAACTACCTTGACTAACCCGTACCCCTGCACATTGACTCGGTACCGGTGCCCCCTGTATATAGTCTTGTTATTTCTTGTGTTAGTTTTTTATTTGATTTTATGTTTATGAACAAATAATCAAATGGCCACTTATTTACATTGACCCCCCTCTATTTGTTTTGTACACTGCTGCTACTCTCTGTTTATTATCTATGCATAGTCACTTCACCCCTACCTACATGTACAAATTACCTCAACTAACCTGTACCCCCGCACAGTGACTTGTTACTGACTGTATATTGCCTCGTTATTGTTATTTTATTGTGTTTCTTTTTATTATTTTTATACTTTAGCTTATTTGGTAAATATTTTCTTAACTCTTTTTTAACTGCACAGTTGGTTAAAGGGCTTGTAAGGAACACGTCCACCCCTTTAACCCCCATATCCCACCCCTTTAACCCCTATATCCCGCCCCTTTAACCCCCATATCCCGCCCCTTTAACCCCCATATCCCACCCCTTTAACCCCCATATCCCACCCCTTTAACCCCCATATCCCACCCCTCTAACCCCCATATCCCACCCCTTTAACCCCCATATCCCACACCTTTAACCCCCATATCACGCCCCTTTAAACCCCATATCCCACCCCTTTAACCCCCATATCCCGCCCCTTAAACTCCATATCCCGCCCCCATTTAACCCCCATATCCCGCCCCTTTAACCCCCATATCCCACCCCTTTAACCCCCATATCCCACCCCTTTAACTCCCATATCCCGCCCCTTTAACCCCCATATCCCGCCCCTTTAACCCCCATATCCCGCCCCTTTAACCCCCATATCCCACCCCTTTAACCCCCATATCCCACCCCTAAAACCCCCATATCTCGTCCCTTTAACACATTTCACGGTTCAGGGCTAGTATTAGTATTTAGTATTATTTTGTTTTGTCTTTCTTCTGTGTTTTCGAGAAGTATCCAGCTGCAGGCGCTGCATGATGAGGTCCCAGATGGTATTTTTTGTGTCTCAGTGGGTACATGCGCATGGAGCACTCTAACACCCTGGACCAGGGCTATAATATGTCACTAGCTCTGGTCCAAGGTGGAGATAGTAGCTAGCTAGTTATGTAATTTGCTGTTGGTGGCGGTAACGCATCATCCTCTGGCACCATTTACACATCCTGTCTCATCTCATATGTCTCACAGCGTCTGTGTCCTGGCTTTAACAGGAATGAACTGGAGACCGTCATGCTGTTTTAGAGTAAGTAATTACAGCCCTGGGTTGAGATGAAGGTTATTTTTCCTATGGATCTCTAAGGACCATGAAAAATAGCTTATTCTTTTACACATACATTATTTGGGGCGGCAGGTAGCATAGTAGTTAGAGCGTTGGGCCAGTAACCGAAAGGTTGCTTGCTCGAATCCCAGAGTTGACAAGGTCAAAGTCTATCGTTCTGCCCCCTGAACAAGGCAGTTAACCAACTGTTCCTAGGCCGTCATTGAAAATAAGAGATTGTTTCTTGACTGACTTGCCTAGTTAAATAAAGGTTAACACAAGGTTAGTGCTTGATTATACGCTGCATTAATTGTTAATTAGAATTTTAATCTCAAAATGGTTAACTGGCCAATTCTTTCAAACATCAGCATTAAAGGCGTAATCTGGGATTGGAAGTGGTGCATAATTATATATTGTTACTTTTAGTAGCTGTGTTGTTGTTTGATTCCCTGATTTCCCTTTTTAAAGCTGAAATCTGCAGGCCGTGGGAGCCCACAGGATGTCCCCCTTTTTAAAGCTGAAATCTGCAGGCCGTGGGAGCCCACAGGACGACCCACTTTTTAAAGCTGAAATCTGCAGGCCGTGGGAGCCCACAGTACGACCCACTTTTTTTGTGTTGTGTTTTTACTTTGAACGAAAACAAGGCAGTTGGTCCTACACAAAGTTACTTTCCACTTCCTCTCCTTCTCTCTCTAGCAATGTAGTTTGAGTATCAGGCCGGTACCTTGCCCAGAGCGGCATAGGACTACCACTTTGAGTTCATTCAAAGTGAAAACACAACACTTTGGTTCTCAATATTGGAAAACCTAAGAGAAAGTGTCAGTTCAGTTTAAAAAAAACATCCCAGAAAGCTAAAAAAGCTATAAAAGTGCAGCCTAGATAAAACAAACTGTTTGAAGGGATTACAAATTCAAAGGCCAGCTGCATTTGCTGACATGGAGAGAATTGCACTGCGGAGATATGAAAGCGAGAACATCTTACAAGCGAAGATGGTTTGAGTTCAGGTCAGTGGATTGAGGCATAGTTGCAGTTCTGTCATTATCTAACTGTAACAGGCACAGACCACAACATATCTCCAATATAGCTAACCTCTAACATATGGGTTTATTTGTCCCATATGTAAAAACATCCATACACTATCCAAAATAAGGTTCTATATATTATAGGTTCTACATAGGGCCATATATTAATTGAGGCATCACAATCTTTCTGGTTCTTCACTGTAGAAAACTGATAATTGTTCACTGAGTGAGACACTTTCAAGATAATATGAAAATGAGGAGACAGTTAGTAGCACCCAGGTAGTTTCTAGTCTCTCTTCTTATAGTAGTGTGTTCTGGTCTCTTCCTACAGTAGTGTGTTCTAGTCTCTCTTCTTATAGTAGTGTGTTCTAGTCTCTCTTCCTATAGTAGTGTGTGTGTTCTAGTCTCTCTTCCAACAGTAGTGTGTGTGTGTTCTAGTCTCTTCCTACAGTAGTGTGTGTGTTCTAGCCTCTTCCTACAGTAGTGTGTTTGTGTTCTAGTCTCTTCCTACAATAGTGTGTTCTAGTCTCTTCCTACAATAGTGTGTTCTAGTCTCTTCCTACAGTAGTGTGTTCTAGTCTCTTCCTACAGTAGTGTGTGTGTTCTAGTCTCTTCCTACAGTTGTGTGTGTGTTCTAGTCTCTTCCTACAGTAGTGTGTTTGTGTTCTAGTCTCTTCCTACATTAGTGTGTTCTAGTCTCTTCCTACAGTATTGTGTGTTCTAGTCTCTTCCTACAGAAGTTTGTGTGTTCTAGTCTCTTCCTACAGTAGTGTGCGTGTTCTAGTCTCTTCCTACAGTAGTGTGTTCTAGTCTCTTCCTACAGTAGTGTGTGTGTTCTAGTCTCTTCCTACAGTAGTGTGTTCTAGTCTCTTCCTACAGTAGTGTGTTCTAGTCTCTTCCTACAGTAGTGTGTTTGTGTTCTAGTCTCTTCCTACAGTAGTGTGTTCTAGTCTCTTCCTACAGTAGTGTGCGTGTTCTAGTCTCTTCCTACAGTAGTGTGTGTGTTCTAGTCTCTTCCTACAGTAGTGTGTTCTAGTCTCTTCCTACAGTATTGTGTGTTCTAGTCTCTTCCTACAGTAGTGTGTTTGTGTTCTAGTCTCTTCCTAAAGTAGTGTGTTCTAGTCTCTTCCTACAGTATTGTGTGTTCTAGTCTCTTCCTGCAGAAGTGTGTGTGTTCTAGTCTCTTCCTACAGTAGTGTGTGTGTTCTAGTCTCTTCCTACAGTAGTGTGTTCTAGTCTCTTCCTACAGTAGTGTGTTCTTGTCTCTTCCTACAGTAGTGTGTTTGTGTTCTAGTCTCTTCCTACAGTAGTGTGTTCTAGTATCTTCCTACAGTATTGTTTGTTCTAGTCTCTTCCTACAGTAGTGTGCGTGTTCTAGTCTCTTCCTACAGTAGTGTGTTCTAGTCTCTTCCTACAGTAGTGTGTTCTAGTCTCTTCCTACAGTATTGTGTGTTCTAGTCTCTTCCTACAGAAGTGTGTGTGTTCTAGTCTCTTCCTACAGTAGTGTGCATGTTCTAGTCTCTTCCTACAGTAGTGTGTTCCAGTCTCTTCCTACAGTAGTGTGTGTGTTCTAGTCTCTTCCTACAGTAGTGTGTTCTAGTCTCCTCCTACAGTAGTGTGTTCTAGTCTCTTCCTACAGTAGTGTGTTCTAGTCTCTTCCTACAGCAGTGTGTGTTCTAGTCTTTCATCCTACAGTATAATCCACTCTAGTATATTTTAAAAGGCCTGGAAGGCAGACAGGCTTTTTTTGCGTGAGCCTCAGCCTCAGCCTCAGCCTCAGCCTCAGCCTCAGCATCAGCCTCAGCCTCAGCCTCAGTAGCTGATGATTGGTGACTGGCCCTGACCGAAGGTACAGGTCCCTGTAGCCAACACATCTGCAGTACTGACTGACTGACAGTCTGTCTCTCTGCCATAAAATAAACAACCATTAGGGATGCCTGGCTGATCTAATCTGGAACAGGAACCACTGCAGTCTTATGTAATATCTCAGAGCATTATCACTTCATATAGAACCTTATCATTTCTGTGACGGGATAGCATTGAAAAATTAGCTCTTTGCCTTGCATAAACAATAATCGCATTATCTGTCCAGACTGGGTGTTAGTTGTTAGAGTAGATGCCTCTTATTGAATTACGCTAAGTGGGCAGTAAACCTGGCTTTTCTTTCCGTTGCTGAGGTATAGTTGGCCAACACACATGTCCTACAGAGATGTCTATAGATAGAATATATTGTATGACGGGTCCCAAATAAGTGACAGGAAAATGATTTAAGGTGATATATGAATGGAATTAGTGTGGGCAGTAAAAAAATAACTACAGACTTTTCCTTACAGCTCTAAAGGAGTTATGTAACCTACACTAGAGGAGATATGTAAACTACACTAGAGGAGATATGTAGCCTACTCTAGAGGAGATATGTAGCCTACACTAGAGGAGATATGTAGCCTACACTAGAGGAGATATGTAGCCTACACTAGAGGAGATATGTAACCTACACTAGAGGAGATATGTAACCATGTAACCTACACTAGAGGAGATATGTAACCTACACTAGAGGAGATATGTAACCTACACTAGAGGAGATATGTAACCTACACTAGAGGAGATATGCAACCTACACTAGAGGAGATATGTAGCCTACACTAGAGGAGATATGTAGCCTACACTAGAGGAGATATGTAACCTACACTAGAGGAGATATGTAACCATGTAACCTACACTAGAGGAGATATGTAGCCTACACTAGAGGAGATATGTAACCTACACTAGAGGAGATATGTAACCATGTAACCTACACTAGAGGAGATATGTAACCTACACTAGAGGAGATATGTAACCTACACTAGAGGAGATATGTAACCTACACTAGAGGAGATATGTAGCCTACACTAGAGGAGATATGTAACCTACACTAGAGGAGATATGTAACCATGTAGCCTACACTAGAGGAGATATGTAACCATGTAACCTACACTAGAGGAGATATGTAACCATGTAACATACACTAGAGGAGATATGTAACCATGTAACCTACACTAGAGGAGATATGTAACCATGTAACCTACACTAGAGGAGATATATAGCCTACACTAGAGGAGATATGTAACCTACACTAGAGGAGATATGTAACCTACACTAGAGGAGATATGTAGCCTACACTAGAGGAGATATGTAGCCTACACTAGAGGAGATATGTAGCCTACAATAGAGGAGATATGTAACCTACACTAGAGGAGATATGTAACCATGTAACCTACACTAGAGGAGATATGTAACCTACACTAGAGGAGATATGTAACCTACACTAGAGGAGATATGTAACCTACACTAGAGGAGATATGTAACCTACACTAGAGGAGATATGTAACCTACACTAGGGGAGATATGTAACCTACACTAGAGGAGATATGTAGCCTACACTAGAGGAAATATGTAACCATGTAACCTACACTAGAGGAGATATGTAACCTACACTAGAGGAGATATGTAACCTACACTAGAGGAGATATGTAGCCTACACTAGAGGAGATATGTAACCTACACTAGTGGAGATATGTAACCATGTAACCTACACTAGAGGAGATATGTAACCATGTAACCTACACTAGAGGAGATATGTAACCATGTAACCTACACTAGAGGAGATATGTAACCTACACTAGAGGATATATGTAACCATGTAACCTACACTAGAGGAGATATGTAACCATGTAACCTACACTAGAGGAGATATGTAACCTACACTAGAGGAGATATGTAACCATGTAACCTACACTAGAGGAGATATGTAACCTACACTAGAGGAGATATGTAACCTACACTAGAGGAGATATGTAGCCTACACTAGAGGAGATATGTAACCTACACTAGTGGAGATATGTAACCATGTAACCTACACTAGAGGAGATATGTAACCATGTAACCTACACTAGAGGAGATATGTAACCATGTAACCTACACTAGAGGAGATATGTAACCTACACTAGAGGAGATATGTAACCATGTAACCTACACTAGAGGAGATATGTAACCATGTAACCTACACTAGAGGAGATATGTAACCTACACTAGAGGAGATATGTAACCATGTAACCTACACTAGAGGAGATATGCAGCCTACACTAGAGGAGATATGTAACCATGGAACCTACACTAGAGGAGATATGTAACCTACACTAGAGGAGATATGTAACCTACACTAGAGGAGATATGTAGCCTACACTAGAGGAGATATGTAGCCTACACTAGAGGAGATATGTAACCTACACTAGAGGAGATATGTAGCCTACACTAGAGGAGATATGTAACCTACACTAGAGGAGATATGTAACCATGTAGCCTACACTAGAGGAGATATGTAACCATGTAACCTACACTAGAGGAGATATGTAACCATGTAACCTACACTAGAGGAGATATGTAACCATGTAACCTACACTAGAGGAGATATGTAACCTACACTAGAGGAGATATGTAACCATGTAACCGACACTAGAGGAGATGTGTAACCTACACTAGAGGAGATATGTAGCCTACACTAGAGGAGATATGTAACCTACACTAGAGGAGATATGTAACCTACACTAGAGGAGATATGTAGCCTACACTAGAGGAGATATGTGGCCTACACTAGAGGAGATATGTAGCCTACACTAGAGGAGATATGTAACCTACACTAGAGGAGATATGTAACCATGTAACCTACACTAGAGGAGATATGTAACCTACACTAGAGGAGATATGTAGCCTACACTAGAGGAGATATGTAACCTACACTAGAGGAGATATGTAGCCTACACTAGAGGAGATATGTAACCTACACTAGAGGAGATATGTAACCATGTAGCCTACACTAGAGGAGATATGTAACCATGTAACCTACACTAGAGGAGATATGTAACCATGTAACCTACACTAGAGGAGATATGTAACCTACACTAGAGGAGATATGTAACCATGTAACCTACACTAGAGGAGATATGTAACCATGGAACCTACACTAGAGGAGATATGTAGCCTACACTAGAGGAGATATGTAACCTACACTAGAGGAGATATGTAACCTACACTAGAGGAGATATGTAGCCTACACTAGAGGAGATATGTGGCCTACACTAGAGGAGATATGTAGCCTACACTAGAGGAGATATGTAACCTACACTAGAGGAGATATGTAACCATGTAACCTACACTAGAGGAGATATGTAACCTACACTAGAGGAGATATGTAACCTACACTAGAGGAGATATGTAACCTACACTAGAGGAGATATGTAACCTACACTAGAGGAGATATGTAACCTACACTAGGGGAGATATGTAACCTACAATAGAGGAAATATGTAGCCTACACTAGAGGAGATATGTAAGCTATACTAGAGGAGATATGTAACCTACACTAGAGGAGATATGTAACCGACACTAGAGGAGATATGTAACCATGTAACCTACACTAGAGGAGATATGTAACCGACACTAGAGGAGATATGTAACCATGTAACCTACACTAGAGGAGATATGTAACCTACACTAGAGGAGATATGTAACCTACACTAGAGGAGATATGTAACCTACACTAGAGGAGATATGTAGCCTACACTAGAGGAGATATGTAACCTACACTAGTGGAGATATGTAACCATGTAACCTACACTAGAGGAGATATGTAACCATGTAACCTACACTAGAGGAGATATGTAACCATGTAACCTACACTAGAGGAGATATGTAACCTACACTAGAGGAGATATGTAACCATGTAACCTACACTAGAGGAGATATGTAACCATGTAACCTACACTAGAGGAGATATGTAACCATGTAACCTACACTAGAGGAGATATGCAGCCTACACTAGAGGAGATATGTAACCATGTAACCTACACTAGAGGAGATATGTAACCTACACTAGAGGAGATATGTAACCATGTAACCTACACTAGAGGAGATATGTAACCATGTAACCTACACTAGAGGAGATATGTAACCATGTAACCTACACTAGAGGAGATATGCAGCCTACACTAGAGGAGATATGTAACCATGTAACCTACACTAGAGGAGATATGTAACCTACACTAGAGGAGATATGTAACCTACACTAGAGGAGATATGTAGCCTACACTAGAGGAGATATGTAGCCTACACTAGAGGAGATATGTAACCTACACTAGAGTAGATATGTAGCCTACACTAGAGGAGATATGTAACCTACACTAGAGGAGATATGTAACCTACACTAGAGGAGATATGTAACCATGTAACCTACACTAGAGGAGATATGTAGCCTACACTAGAGGAGATATGTAGCCTACACTAGAGGAGATATGTAACCTACACTAGAGGAGATATGTAACCGACACTAGAGGAGATATGTAACCATGTAACCTACACTAGAGGAGATATGTAACCTAGACTAGAGGAGATATGTAAGCTACACTAGAGGAGATATGTAACCATGTAACCTACACTAGAGGAGATATGTAGCCTACACTAGAGGAAATATGTAACCATGTAACCTACACTAGAGGAGATATGTAACCTGAGGAGATATGTAACCTACACTAGAGGAGATATGTAGCCTACACTAGAGGAGATATGTAACCTACACTAGTGGAGATATGTAACCATGTAACCTACACTAGAGGAGATATGTAACCATGTAACCTACACTAGAGGAGATATGTAACCTACACTAGAGGATATATGTAACCATGTAACCTACACTAGAGGAGATATGTAACCATGTAACCTACACTAGAGGAGATATGTAACCTACACTAGAGGAGATATGTAACCATGTAACCTACACTAGAGGAGATATGTAACCTACACTAGAGGAGATATGTAACCTACACTAGAGGAGATATGTAGCCTACACTAGAGGAGATATGAACCTACACTAGTGGAGATATGTAACCATGTAACCTACACTAGAGGAGATATGTAACCATGTAACCTACACTAGAGGAGATATGTAACCATGTAACCTACACTAGAGGAGATATGTAACCTACACTAGAGGAGATATGTAACCATGTAACCTACACTAGAGGAGATATGTAACCATGTAACCTACACTAGAGGAGATATGTAACCTACACTAGAGGAGATATGTAACCATGTAACCTACACTAGAGGAGATATGCAGCCTACACTAGAGGAGATATGTAACCATGGAACCTACACTAGAGGAGATATGTAACCTACACTAGAGGAGATATGTAACCTACACTAGAGGAGATATGTAGCCTACACTAGAGGAGATATGTAGCCTACACTAGAGGAGATATGTAACCTACACTAGAGGAGATATGTAGCCTACACTAGAGGAGATATGTAACCTACACTAGAGGAGATATGTAACCATGTAGCCTACACTAGAGGAGATATGTAACCATGTAACCTACACTAGAGGAGATATGTAACCATGTAACCTACACTAGAGGAGATATGTAACCATGTAACCTACACTAGAGGAGATATGTAACCTACACTAGAGGAGATATGTAACCATGTAACCGACACTAGAGGAGATGTGTAACCTACACTAGAGGAGATATGTAGCCTACACTAGAGGAGATATGTAACCTACACTAGAGGAGATATGTAACCTACACTAGAGGAGATATGTAGCCTACACTAGAGGAGATATGTGGCCTACACTAGAGGAGATATGTAGCCTACACTAGAGGAGATATGTAACCTACACTAGAGGAGATATGTAACCATGTAACCTACACTAGAGGAGATATGTAACCTACACTAGAGGAGATATGTAACCTACACTAGAGGAGATATGTAACCTACACTAGAGGAGATATGTAACCTACACTAGAGGAGATATGTAACCTACACTAGGGGAGATATGTAACCTACAATAGAGGAAATATGTAGCCTACACTAGAGGAGATATGTAAGCTATACTAGAGGAGATATGTAACCTACACTAGAGGAGATATGTAACCGACACTAGAGGAGATATGTAACCATGTAACCTACACTAGAGGAGATATGTAACCGACACTAGAGGAGATATGTAACCATGTAACCTACACTAGAGGAGATATGTAACCTACACTAGAGGAGATATGTAACCTACACTAGAGGAGATATGTAACCTACACTAGAGGAGATATGTAGCCTACACTAGAGGAGATATGTAACCTACACTAGTGGAGATATGTAACCATGTAACCTACACTAGAGGAGATATGTAACCATGTAACCTACACTAGAGGAGATATGTAACCATGTAACCTACACTAGAGGAGATATGTAACCTACACTAGAGGAGATATGTAACCATGTAACCTACACTAGAGGAGATATGTAACCATGTAACCTACACTAGAGGAGATATGTAACCATGTAACCTACACTAGAGGAGATATGCAGCCTACACTAGAGGAGATATGTAACCATGTAACCTACACTAGAGGAGATATGTAACCTACACTAGAGGAGATATGTAACCATGTAACCTACACTAGAGGAGATATGTAACCATGTAACCTACACTAGAGGAGATATGTAACCATGTAACCTACACTAGAGGAGATATGCAGCCTACACTAGAGGAGATATGTAACCATGTAACCTACACTAGAGGAGATATGTAACCTACACTAGAGGAGATATGTAACCTACACTAGAGGAGATATGTAGCCTACACTAGAGGAGATATGTAGCCTACACTAGAGGAGATATGTAACCTACACTAGAGTAGATATGTAGCCTACACTAGAGGAGATATGTAACCTACACTAGAGGAGATATGTAACCTACACTAGAGGAGATATGTAACCATGTAACCTACACTAGAGGAGATATGTAGCCTACACTAGAGGAGATATGTAGCCTACACTAGAGGAGATATGTAACCTACACTAGAGGAGATATGTAACCGACACTAGAGGAGATATGTAACCATGTAACCTACACTAGAGGAGATATGTAACCTAGACTAGAGGAGATATGTAAGCTACACTAGAGGAGATATGTAACCATGTAACCTACACTAGAGGAGATATGTAGCCTACACTAGAGGAAATATGTAACCATGTAACCTACACTAGAGGAGATATGTAACCTACACTAGAGGAGATATGTAACCTACACTAGAGGAGATATGTAGCCTACACTAGAGGAGATATGTAACCTACACTAGTGGAGATATGTAACCATGTAACCTACACTAGAGGAGATATGTAACCATGTAACCTACACTAGAGGAGATATGTAACCTACACTAGAGGATATATGTAACCATGTAACCTACACTAGAGGAGATATGTAACCATGTAACCTACACTAGAGGAGATATGTAACCTACACTAGAGGAGATATGTAACCATGTAACCTACACTAGAGGAGATATGTAACCTACACTAGAGGAGATATGTAACCTACACTAGAGGAGATATGTAGCCTACACTAGAGGAGATATGTAACCTACACTAGTGGAGATATGTAACCATGTAACCTACACTAGAGGAGATATGTAACCATGTAACCTACACTAGAGGAGATATGTAACCATGTAACCTACACTAGAGGAGATATGTAACCTACACTAGAGGAGATATGTAACCATGTAACCTACACTAGAGGAGATATGTAACCATGTAACCTACACTAGAGGAGATATGTAACCTACACTAGAGGAGATATGTAACCATGTAACCTACACTAGAGGAGATATGCAGCCTACACTAGAGGAGATATGTAACCATGGAACCTACACTAGAGGAGATATGTAACCTACACTAGAGGAGATATGTAACCTACACTAGAGGAGATATGTAGCCTACACTAGAGGAGATATGTAGCCTACACTAGAGGAGATATGTAACCTACACTAGAGGAGATATGTAGCCTACACTAGAGGAGATATGTAACCTACACTAGAGGAGATATGTAACCATGTAGCCTACACTAGAGGAGATATGTAACCATGTAACCTACACTAGAGGAGATATGTAACCATGTAACCTACACTAGAGGAGATATGTAACCATGTAACCTACACTAGAGGAGATATGTAACCTACACTAGAGGAGATATGTAACCATGTAACCGACACTAGAGGAGATGTGTAACCTACACTAGAGGAGATATGTAGCCTACACTAGAGGAGATATGTAACCTACACTAGAGGAGATATGTAACCTACACTAGAGGAGATATGTAGCCTACACTAGAGGAGATATGTGGCCTACACTAGAGGAGATATGTAGCCTACACTAGAGGAGATATGTAACCTACACTAGAGGAGATATGTAACCATGTAACCTACACTAGAGGAGATATGTAACCTACACTAGAGGAGATATGTAACCTACACTAGAGGAGATATGTAACCTACACTAGAGGAGATATGTAACCTACACTAGAGGAGATATGTAACCTACACTAGAGGGAGATATGTAACCTACAATAGAGGAAATATGTAGCCTACACTAGAGGAGATATGTAACTATACTAGAGGAGATATGTAACCTACACTAGAGGAGATATGTAACCGACACTAGAGGAGATATGTAACCATGTAACCTACACTAGAGGAGATATGTAACCGACACTAGAGGAGATATGTAACCATGTAACCTACACTAGAGGAGATATGTAACCTACACTAGAGGAGATATGTAACCTACACTAGAGGAGATATGTAACCTACACTAGAGGAGATATGTAGCCTACACTAGAGGAGATATGTAACCTACACTAGTGGAGATATGTAACCATGTAACCTACACTAGAGGAGATATGTAACCATGTAACCTACACTAGAGGAGATATGTAACCATGTAACCTACACTAGAGGAGATATGTAACCTACACTAGAGGAGATATGTAACCATGTAACCTACACTAGAGGAGATATGTAACCATGTAACCTACACTAGAGGAGATATGTAACCATGTAACCTACACTAGAGGAGATATGCAGCCTACACTAGAGGAGATATGTAACCATGTAACCTACACTAGAGGAGATATGTAACCTACACTAGAGGAGATATGTAACCATGTAACCTACACTAGAGGAGATATGTAACCATGTAACCTACACTAGAGGAGATATGTAACCATGTAACCTACACTAGAGGAGATATGCAGCCTACACTAGAGGAGATATGTAACCATGTAACCTACACTAGAGGAGATATGTAACCTACACTAGAGGAGATATGTAACCTACACTAGAGGAGATATGTAGCCTACACTAGAGGAGATATGTAGCCTACACTAGAGGAGATATGTAACCTACACTAGAGTAGATATGTAGCCTACACTAGAGGAGATATGTAACCTACACTAGAGGAGATATGTAACCTACACTAGAGGAGATATGTAACCATGTAACCTACACTAGAGGAGATATGTAGCCTACACTAGAGGAGATATGTAGCCTACACTAGAGGAGATATGTAACCTACACTAGAGGAGATATGTAACCGACACTAGAGGAGATATGTAACCATGTAACCTACACTAGAGGAGATATGTAACCTAGACTAGAGGAGATATGTAAGCTACACTAGAGGAGATATGTAGCCTACACTAGAGGAGATATGTAGCCTACACTAGAGGACATATGTAACCATGTAACCTACACTAGAGGAGATATGTAGCCTACACTAGAGGACATATGTAACCATGTAACCTACACTAGAGGAGCCTGCCTTATTGAATCTCAGGAGGAAGTGCGTTTTCTTTCAAAACTGGGATGTATAAACGACAGGATGTGCTTTTGGAGAACTGCACGACGGCTACAATATCAGTGACAGAAAGATCACGTCTACTGAAGCACAGCATCATATTTCAGTGTGGAGGAGGCTGGGAGCACTTTTCATATGGTCGGGTACACACATGTACGAGCAAACTCACACACGCAAACACAGACTAGTTGGCAGTGAACAGGGAGCCTGTTTGTGTTGCCTGGCAGGCTAAGAATGGAACATGGAAAATAAGGTGATGGAAGGAGGGATGGAGGGAGAGGGAGGCCCATTGTCGCCGGTCTGAACTTTTAGCGATTCCTTTAGCTAGATGGGCCGGGTTTAGCCTGCTTGGAGTGTTAGATGGGCTGGGTTTAGCCTGCTTGGAGTGTTAGATGGGCTGGGTTTAACCTGCTTGGAGTGTTAGATGGGCTGGATTTAGCCTGCTTGGAGTGTTAGATGGGCTGGGTTTAGCCTGCTTGGAATGCTAGATGGGCCGGGTTTAGCCTGCTTGGAGGGTTAGATGGGCCGGGTTTAGCCTGCTTGGAATGCTAGATGGGCCGGGTTTAGCCTGCTTGGAGGGTTAGATGGGCCGGGTTTAGCCTGCTTGGAATGCTAGATGGGCCGGGTTTAGCCTGCTTGGAGTGTTAGATGGGCTGTGTTTAGCCTGCTTGGAATGCTAGATGGGCTGGGTTTAGCCTGCTTGGAATGCTCGATGGGCTGGGTTTAGCCTGCTTGGAATGCTAGATGGGCTGGGTTTAGCCTGCTTGGAATGCTAGATGGGCTGGGTTTAGCCTGCTTGGAATGCTAGATGGGCTGGGTTTAGCCTGTTGGAATGTTAGATGGGCTGGGTTTAGCCTGCTTGAAATGCTCGATGGGCTGGGTTTAGCCTGTTGGAATGCTAGATGGGCTGGGTTTAGCCTGCTTGGAATGCTCGACGGGCCGGGTTTAGTCTGCTTGGAATGCTAGATGGGCTGGGTTTAGCCTGCTTGGAATGCTAGATGGGCTGGGTTTAGCCTGCTTGGAATGCTAGATGGGCTGGGTTTTGCCTGCTTGGAATCCTAGATGGGCTGGGTTTAGCCTGCTTGGAATGCTAGATGGGCTGGGTTTAGCCTGCTTGAAATGCTCGATGGGCCGGGTTTAGCCTGCTTGGAGTGTTAGATGGGCCGGGTTTAGCCTGCTTGGAATGCTAGATGGGCTGGGTTTAGCCTGCTTGGAATGCTAGATGGGCTGGGTTTAGCCTGCTTGGAATGCTCGATGGGCTGGGTTTAGCCTGCTTGGAATGCTAGATGGGCTGGGTTTAGCCTGCTTGGAATGCTAGATGGGCTGGGTTTTGCCTGCTTGGAATGCTAGATGGGCTGGGTTTAGCCTGCTTGGAATGCTAGATGGGCTGGGTTTAGCCTGCTTGAAATGCTCGATGGGCCGGGTTTAGCCTGCTTGGAGTGTTAGATGGGCCGGGTTTAGCCTGCTTGGAATGCTAGATGGGCTGGGTTTAGCCTGCTTGGAATGCTAGATGGGCTGGGTTTAGCCTGCTTGGAATGCTAGATGGGCTGGGTTTAGCCTGCTTGGAATGCTAGATGGGCTGGGTTTAGCCTACTTGGAATGCTAGATGGGCTGGGTTTAGCCTGCTTGGAGTGTTAGATGGGCCGGGTTTAGCCTGCTTGAAATGCTAGATGGGCTGGGTTTAGCCTGCTTGGAATGCTAGATGGGCTCGTTGTGTGCTTTTCCAACTGTATAAAGGGAAAGGATAGGGAATGCGTTATACCTAGCCAGTATTGGTCCCATTGGTGCCAGGAGGGCTCAATCAAGCTGAGATCAAGTATTTGAAACGATTTCAAAGAATATTTCAATCTACAGCTACACAACATCTCTCCGGTGAGCTTACTTAAAGCCTAACCCACATGGCTACTGTACCGCCAAACAACTAAGACCTGAGCTATCTTTATAAATAACCTTGAGATTCATCTAGGGATGGAGGGGAGGGAGGACTGGAAGCTGGGGGGATGGAGTGGAGGGAGGACTGGATGCTGGGAGGGATGGAGAGAGGGAGTAAGGGAGAAAAGAAGGAAGGGAGGAGAAAAGAGAGGTAGGGAGAGGGGAGGGAGGACTGAATGGTGGGAGGGAGGAAGGGAGGGTGGAGAGATAGGAAGGAGGATTGGACTGTGGCAGGGAGGAGAAGAGGGAGGAAGAGAGGAGATGAGGAAGGGAGGCAAGGAGGGAGGGAGGGAGGAATGGATGGTGGGAATGAGGAGAGGAGGGAGGGAGGGGGAGGGAGGGAGGGGGAGGAGAAGAGGAAGGGAGGGAGGACTCAATGGAAGGAGGGAGGGAGGGAGGGAGGGAGGGAGGGAGGGAGGGAGGGAGGGAGGGAGGGAGGGAGGGAGGGAGGGAGGGGAAGAGGAAGGGAGGGAGGACTCGATGGAGGGAGGGAGGGAGGGCTCGATGGTGAGAGGGAGGAAAGGAGGGAGGAAGGAGAGGAGGGAAGGAGGAGGAGGGAGGGAATACAGCAGCGGTGTTATGTAACGGTTGTACTGTGTCAAATGGACGGAAAAAAATTAAATAGTGGATAACCAAATATTTTATAAACTGGATAGACAGAAATGTATGCACGTCGTTATACACACACATGCACATGCACATGCACTAAACAAACACACAAACAGCAAACAGCAAAATGCCAACAGAGGTGCAGCATCTTTAATGGAGGGGTCTCTAACACTAGACAGTGTTATAACGGAGGGGTCTAACACTAGACTGTGTTATAATGGAGGGGTCTAACACTAGACAGTGGTATAATGGAGGGGTATAACACTAGACAGTGTTATAATGGAGGGGTTTCTAACACTAGACAGTGCTATAATGGAGGGGTCTCTAACACTAGACAGTGTTATAATGGAGGGGTCTCTAACACTAGACAGTGTTATTATGGAGGGGTCTCTAACACTAGACAGTGTTATAATGGAGTGGTCTCTAACACTAGACAGTGTTATAATGGAGGGGTCTCTAACACTAGACAGTGTTATAATGGAGGGGTCTCTAACACTAGACAGTGTTATAATGGAGGGGTATCTAACACTACACAGTGTTATAATGGAGGGGTCTCTAACACTAGACAATGTTATAATGGAGGGGTCTCTAACACTAGACATTGTTATAATGGAGGGGTCTATCACTAGACAGTGTTATAATGGAGGGGTCTCTAACACTATACAGTGTTATAATGGAGGGGTCTCTAACACTAGACATTGTTATAATGGAGGGGTCTATCACTAGACAGTGTTATAATGGAGGGGTCTCTAACACTAGAGAGTGTTATAATGGAGGGGTCTCTAACACTAGACAGTGTTATAATGGAGGGGTCTATCACTAGACAGTGTTATAATGGAGGGGTCTCTAACACTAGACAGTGTAATAATGGAGGGGTCTCTAACACTAGACAGTGTTATAATGGAGGGGTATCTAACACTACACAGTGTTATAATGGAGGGGTTTCTAACACTAGACAGTGTTTTAATGGAGGGGTCTCTATCACTAGACAGTGTTATAATGGAGGGGTCTCTATCACTAGACAGTGTTATAATGGAGGGGTCTATCACTAGACCGTGTTATAATGGAGTGGTCTATCACTATACAGTGTTATAATGGAGGGGTCTCTAACACTAGACAGTGTTATAATGGAGGGGTCTATCACTAGACAGTGTTATAATGGAGGGGTCTCTAACACTAGACAGTGTTATAATGGAGGGGTCTCTAACAATAGACAGTGTTATAATGGAGGGGTCCAACACTAGACAGTGTTATTATGGAGGGGTCTCTAACACTAGACAGTGTTGTAATGGAGGGGTCTCTAACACTAGACAGTGTTATAATGGAGGGGTCTCTAACACTAGACAGTGTTATAATGGAGGGGTCTATCACTAGACCGTGTTATAATGGAGGTGTCTCTAACACTAGACAGTGTTATAATGGACGGGTCTCTAACACTAGACAGTGTTATAATGGAGGGGTCTATCACTAGACCATGTTATAATGGAGGGGTCTCTAACACTAGACAGTGTTATAAGGGAGAGGTCTCTAACACTAGACAGTGTTATAATGGAGGGGTCTATCACTAGACCGTGTTATAATGGAGGGGTCTCTAACACTAGACAGTGTTATAATGGAGGGGTCTATCACTAGACCGTGTTATAATGGAGGGGTCTCTAACACTAGACAGTGTTATAATGGACGGGTCTCTAACACTAGACAGTGTTATAATGGAGGGGTCTCTAACACTAGACAGTGTTATAATGGAGGGTTCTATCACTAGACCGTGTTATAATGGAGGGGTCTCTAACACTAGACAGTGTTATAATGGAGGGGTCTATCACTAGACCGTGTTATAATGGAGGGGTCTCTAACACTAGACAGTGTTATAATGGACGGGTCTCTAACACTAGACAGTGTTATAATGGAGGGGTCTATCACTAGAACATGTTATAATGGAGGGGTCTCTAACACTAGACAGTGTTATAATGGAGGGGTCTCTAACACTAGACAGTGTTATAATGGAGGGGTATAACACTAGACAGTGTTATAATGGACGGGTCTCTAACACTAGACAGTGTTATAATGGACGGGTCTCTAACACTAGACAGTGTTATAATGGAGGGGTCTATCACTAGACCATGTTATAATGGAGGGGTCTCTAACACTAGACAGTGTTATAAGGGAGAGGTCTCTAACACTAGACAGTGTTATAATGGAGGGGTCTATCACTAGACCGTGTTATAATGGAGGGGTCTCTTACACTAGACAGTGTTATAATGGAGGGGTCTATCACTAGACCGTGTTATAATGGAGGGGTCTCTAACACTAGACAGTGTTATAATGGACGGGTCTCTAACACTAGACAGTGTTATAATGGAGGGGTCTATCACTAGACCATGTTATAATGGAGGGGTCTCTAACACTAGACAGTATTATAATGGACGGGTCTCTAACACTAGACAGTGTTATAATGGAGGGGTCTATCACTAGAACATGTTATAATGGAGGGGTCTCTAACACTAGACAGTGTTATAATGGAGGGGTCTCTAACACTAGACAGTGTTATAATGGAAGGGTCTCTAACACTAGACAGTGTTATAATGGAGGGGTCTATCACTAGACAGTGTTATAATGGAGGGGTCTCTAACACTAGACAGTGTTATAATGGAGGGGTCTCTAACACTAGACAGTGTTATAATGGAGGGGTCTCTAACACTAGACAGTGTTATAATGGAGGGGTCTATCACTAGACAGTGTTATAATGGAGGGGTCTCTAACACTAGACAGTGTTATAATGTAGTGGTCTCTAACACTAGACAGTGTTATAATGGAGGGGTCTCTAACACTAGACAGTGTTATAATGGAGGGGTCTCTAACACTAGACAGTGTTATAATGGAGGGGTCTCTAACACTAGACAGTGTTATAATGTAGTGGTCTCTAACACTAGACAGTGTTATAATGGAGGGTTCTCTAACACTAGACAGTGTTATAATGGAGGGGTCTATCACTAGACAGTGTTATAATGGAGGGGTCTCTAACACTAGACAGTGTTATAATGGACGGGTCTCTAACACTAGACAGTGTTATAATGGACGGGTCTCTAACACTAGACAGTGTTATAATGGAGGGGTCTATCACTAGACCATGTTATAATGGAGGGGTCTCTAACACTAGACAGTGTTATAAGGGAGAGGTCTCTAACACTAGACAGTGTTATAATGGAGGGGTCTATCACTAGACCGTGTTATAATGGAGGGGTCTCTTACACTAGACAGTGTTATAATGGAGGGGTCTATCACTAGACCGTGTTATAATGGAGGGGTCTCTAACACTAGACAGTGTTATAATGGACGGGTCTCTAACACTAGACAGTGTTATAATGGAGGGGTCTATCACTAGACCATGTTATAATGGAGGGGTCTCTAACACTAGACAGTGTTATAAGGGAGAGGTCTCTAACACTAGACAGTGTTATAATGGAGGGGTCTATCACTAGACCGTGTTATAATGGAGGGGTCTCTAACACTAGACAGTGTTATAATGGACGGGTCTCTAACACTAGACAGTGTTATAATGGAGGGGTCTATCACTAGACCATGTTATAATGGAGGGGTCTCTAACACTAGACAGTGTTATAATGGAGGGGTCTCTATCACTAGACAGTGTTATAATGGAGAGGTCTCTATCACTAGACAGTGTTATAATTGAGGGGTATATCACTAGACCGTGTTATAATGGAGTGGTCTATCACTATACTGTGTTATAATGGAGGGGTCTATCACTATACAGGGTTATAATGGAGGGGTCTATCACTAGACAGTGTTATAATGGAGGGGTCTCTAACACTAGACAGTGTTATAATGGAAGGGTCTCTAACACTAGACAGTGTTATAATGGAGTGGTCTCTAACACTAGACAGTGTTATAATGGAGGGGTCTCTAACACTAGACAGTGTTATAATGGAGGGGTCTCTAACACTAGACAGTGTTATAATGGAGGGTCTATCACTAGACAGTGTTATAATGGAGGGTTCTCTAACACTAGACAGTGTTATAATGGAGGGGTCTATCACTAGACAGTGTTATAATGGAGGGGTCTATCACTAGACAGTGTTATAATGGAGGGGTCTCTAACACTAGACAGTGTTATAATGGAGGGTTCTCTAACACTAGACAGTGTTATAATGGAGGGGTCTATCACTAGACAGTGTTATAATGGAGGGGTCTCTAACAATAAACAGTGTTATAATGGAGGGGTCTATCACTATACAGTGTTATAATGGAGGGCTCTATCACTAGACAGTGTTATAATGGAGGGGTCTCTAACACTAGACAGTGTTATAATGGAGGGGTCTCTAACACTAGACAGTGTTATAATGGAGGGGTCTATCACTAGACAGTGTTATAATGGAGGGGTCTCTAACACTAGACAGTGTTATAAGGGAGAGGTCTCTAACACTAGACAGTGTTATAATGGAGGGGTCTATCACTATACAGTGTTATAATGGAGGGGTCTCTAACACTAGACAGTGTTATAATGGAGGGGTCTCTAACACTAGACAGTGTTATAATGGAGGGGTCTAACACTAGACAGTGTTATAATGGAGGGGTCTCTAACACTAGACCGTGTTAAAATGGAGTGGTCTATCACTATACAGTGTTTTAATGGAGGGGTCTATCACTATACAGTGTTATAATGGAGGGGTCTATCACTAGACAGTGTTATAATGGAGGGGTCTCTAACACTAGACAGTGTTATAATGGAGGGGTCTATCACTAGACAGTGTTATAATGGAGGGTTCTCTAACACTAGACAGTGTTATAATGGAGGGGTCTATCACTAGACAGTGTTATAATGGAGGGGTCTCTAACACTAGACAGTGTTATAATGGAGGGGTCTATCACTATACAGTGTTATAATGGAGGGGTCTCTAACACTAGACAGTGTTATAATGGAGGGGTCTCTAACACTAGACAGTGTTATAATGGAGGGGTCTCTAACACTAGACAGTGTTATAATGGAGTGGTCTCTAACACTAGACAGTGTTATAATGGAGGGGTCTCTAACACTAGACAGTGTTATAATGGAGGGGTCTCTAACACTAGACAGTGTTATAATGGAGGGGTCTATCACTAGACAGTGTTATAATGGAGGGTTCTCTAACACTAGACAGTGTTATAATGGAGGGGTCTATCACTAGACAGTGTTATAATGGAGGGGTCTCTAACACTAGACAGTGTTATAATGGAGGGGTCTATCACTAGACAGTGTTATAATGGAGGGGTCTCTAACAATAGACAGTGTTATAATGGAGGGTTCTCTAACACTAGACAGTGTTATAATGGAGGGGTCTATCACTAGACAGTGTTATAATGGAGGGGTCTCTAACACTAGACAGTGTTATAATGGATGGGTCTCTAACACTAGACAGTGTTATAATGGAGGGGTCTAACACTAGACAGTGTTATAATGGAGGGGTCTCTAACACTAGACAGTGTTATATTGGAGGGGTCTCTAACACTAGACAGTGTTATAATGGAGGGGTCTCTAACACTAGACAGTGTTATAATGGAGGGGTCTCTAACACTAGACAGTGTTATAATGGAGGGGTCTCTAACACTAGACAGTGTTATAATGGAGGGTTCTCTAACACTAGACAGTGTTATAATGGAGGGGTCTATCACTAGACAGTGTTATAATGGAGGGTCTCTAACACTAGACAGTGTTATAATGGAGGGGTCTATCACTAGACAGTGTTATAATGGAGGGGTCTCTAACACTAGACAGTGTTATAATGGAGGGTTCTCTAACACTAGACAATGTTATAATGGAGGGGTCTATCACTAGACAGTGTTATAATGGAGGGGTCTCTAACACTAGACAGTGTTATAATGGAGGGTTCTCTAACACTAGACAATGTTATAATGGAGGGGTCTATCACTAGACAGTGTTATAATGGAGGGGTCTCTAACACTAGACAGTGTTATAATGGAGGGGTCTCTAACACTAGACAGTGTTATAATGGAGGGGTCTATCACTAGACAGTGTTATAATGGAGGGGTCTCTAACACTAGACAGTGTTATAAGGGAGAGGTCTCTATCACTCGACAGTGTTGTGATTGAGGGGTATATCACTAGACCGTGTTATAATGGAGTGGTCTATCACTATACAGTGTTATAATGGAGGGGTCTATCACTATACAGGGTTATAATGGAGGGGTCTGTCACTAGACAGTGTAATAATGGAGGGGTCTCTAACACTAGACAGTGTTATAATGGAGGGGTCTCTAACACTAGACAGTGTTATAATGTAGTGGTCTCTAACACTAGACAGTGTTATAATGGAGGGGTCTCTAACACTAGACAGTGTTATAATGGAGGGGTCTCTAACACTAGACAGTGTTATAATGGAGGGGTCTATCACTAGTCAGTGTTATAATGGAGGTTTCTCTAACACTAGACATTGTTATAATGGAGGGGTCTATCACTAGACAGTGTTATAATGGAGGGGTCTCTAACACTAGACAGTGTTATAATGGAGGGGTCTATCACTAGACAGTGTTATAATGGAGGGGTCTATCACTAGACCATGTTATAATGGAGGGGTCTCTAACACTAGACAGTGTTAAAATGGAGGGGTCTCTAACACTAGACAGTGTTATAATGGAGGGGTCTCTATCACTAGACAGTGTTATAATGGAGAGGTCTCTATCACTAGACAGTGTTATAATTGAGGGGTATATCACTAGACCGTGTTATAATGGAGGGGTCTATCACTATACAGTGTTATAATGGAGTGGTCTATCACTATACAGTGTTATAATGGAGGGGTCTATCACTAGACAGTGTTATAATGGAGGGGTCTATCACTATACATGGTTATAATGGAGGGGTCTATCACTAGACAGTGTTATAATGGAGGGGTCTCTAACACTAGACAGTGTTATAATGGAGGGGTCTCTAACACTAGACAGTGTTATAATGGAGTGGTCTCTAACACTAGACAGTGTTATAATGGAGGGGTCTCTAACACTAGACAGTGTTATAATGGAGGGGTCTATCACTAGACAGTGTTATAATGGAGGGTTCTCTAACACTAGACAGTGTTATAATGGAGGGGTCTATCACTAGACAGTGTTATAATGGAGGGGTCTCTAACACTAGACAGTGTTATAATGGAGGGGTCTATCACTATACAGTGTTATAATGGAGGGGTCTCTAACACTAGACAGTGTTATAATGGAGGGGTCTCTAACACTAGACAGTGTTATAATGGAGGGGTCTCTAACACTAGACAGTGTTATAATGGAGTGGTCTCTAACACTAGACAGTGTTATAATGGAGGGGTCTCTAACATTAGACAGTGTTATAATGGAGGGGTCTCTAACACTAGACAGTGTTATAATGGAGGGGTCTATCACTAGACAGTGTTATAATGGAGGGTTCTCTAACACTAGACAGTGTTATAATGGAGGGGTCTATCACTAGACAGTGTTATAATGGAGGGGTCTCTAACACTAGACAGTGTTATAATGGAGGGGTCTATCACTAGACAGTGTTATAATGGAGGGGTCTCTAACACTAGACAGTGTTATAATGGAGGGTTCTCTAACACTAGACAGTGTTATAATGGAGGGGTCTATCACTAGACAGTGTTATAATGGAGGGGTCTCTAACACTAGACAGTGTTATAATGGATGGGTCTCTAACACTAGACAGTGTTATAATGGAGGGGTCTAACACTAGACAGTGTTATAATGGAGGGGTCTATCACTAGACAGTGTTATAATGGAGGGGTCTATCACTAGACAGTGTTATAATGGAGGGGTCTCTAACACTAGACAGTGTTATAATGGAGTGGTCTCTAACACTAGACAGTGTTATATTGGAGGGGTCTCTAACACTAGACAGTGTTATAATGGAGGGTTCTCTAACACTAGACAGTGTTATAATGGAGGGGTCTATCACTAGACAGTGTTATAATGGAGGGGTCTCTAACACTAGACAGTGTTATAATGGAGGGGTCTATCACTAGACAGTGTTATAATGGAGGGGTCTCTAACACTAGACAGTGTTATAATGGAGGGTTCTCTAACACTAGACAGTGTTATAATGGAGGGGTCTATCACTAGACAGTGTTATAATGGAGGGGTCTCTAACACTAGACAGTGTTATAATGGATGGGTCTCTAACACTAGACAGTGTTATAATGGAGGGGTCTAACACTAGACAGTGTTATAATGGAGGGGTCTATCACTAGACAGTGTTATAATGGAGGGGTCTATCACTAGACAGTGTTATAATGGAGGGGTCTCTAACACTAGACAGTGTTATAATGGAGTGGTCTCTAACACTAGACAGTGTTATATTGGAGGGGTCTCTAACACTAGACAGTGTTATAATGGAGGGGTCTCTAACACTAGACAGTGTTATAATGGAGGGGTCTATCACTAGACAGTGTTATAATGGAGGGGTCTATCACTAGACAGTGTTATAATGGAGGGGTCTCTAACACTAGACAGTGTTATAATGGAGGGGTCTATCACTAGACAGTGTTATAATGGAGGGTTCTCTAACACTAGACAGTGTTATAATGGAGGGGTCTATCACTAGACAGTGTTATAATGGAGGGGTCTCTAACACTAGACAGTGTTATAATGGAGGGTTCTCTAACACTAGACAATGTTATAATGGAGGGGTCTATCACTAGACAGTGTTATAATGGAGGGGTCTCTAACACTAGACAGTGTTATAATGGAGGGTTCTCTAACACTAGACAATGTTATAATGGAGGGGTCTATCACTAGACAGTGTTATAATGGAGGGGTCTCTAACACTAGACAGTGTTATAATGGAGGGGTCTCTAACACTAGACAGTGTTATAATGGAGGGGTCTATCACTAGACAGTGTTATAATGGAGGGGTCTCTAACACTAGACAGTGTTATAAGGGAGAGGTCTCTATCACTCGACAGTGTTGTGATTGAGGGGTATATCACTAGACCGTGTTATAATGGAGTGGTCTATCACTATACAGTGTTATAATGGAGGGGTCTATCACTATACAGGGTTATAATGGAGGGGTCTATCACTAGACAGTGTTATAATGGAGGGGTCTCTAACACTAGACAGTGTTATAATGGAGGGGTCTCTAACACTAGACAGTGTTATAATGTAGTGGTCTCTAACACTAGACAGTGTTATAATGGAGGGGTCTCTAACACTAGACAGTGTTATAATGGAGGGGTCTCTAACACTAGACAGTGTTATAATGGAGGGGTCTCTAACACTAGACAGTGTTATAATGGAGGTGTCTCTAACACTAGACAGTGCTATAATGGAGGGGTCTATCACTAGACAGTGTTATAATGGAGGGGTCTCTAACACTAGACAGTGTTATAATGGAGGTGTCTATCACTAGACAGTGTTATAATGGAGGGCTCTATCACTAGACAGTGTTATAATGGAGGGGTCTCTAACACTAGACAGTGTTATAATGGAGGGGTCTCTAACACTAGACAGTGTTATAATGGAGGGGTCTCTAACACTAGACAGTGTTATAATGGAGGTTTCTCTAACACTAGACATTGTTATAATGGAGGGGTCTATCACTAGACAGTGTTATAATGGAGGGGTCTATCACTAGACAGTGTTATAATGGAGGTTTCTCTAACACTAGACATTGTTATAATGGAGGGGTCTATCACTAGACATTGTTATAATGGAGGGGTCTCTAACACTAGACAGTGTTATAATGGAGGGGTCTATCACTAGACAGTGTTATAATGGAGGGGTCTATCACTAGACCATGTTATAATGGAGGGGTCTCTAACACTAGACAGTGTTAAAATGGAGGGGTCTCTAACACTAGACAGTGTTATAATGGAGGGGTCTCTAACACTAGACAGTGTTATAATGGAGGTGTCTCTAACACTAGACAGTGCTATAATGGAGGGGTCTATCACTAGACAGTGTTATAATGGAGGGGTCTCTAACACTAGACAGTGTTATAATGGAGGTGTCTATCACTAGACAGTGTTATAATGGAGGGCTCTATCACTAGACAGTGTTATAATGGAGGGGTCTCTAACACTAGACAGTGTTATAATGGAGGGGTCTCTAACACTAGACAGTGTTATAATGGAGGGGTCTCTAACACTAGACAGTGTTATAATGGAGGTTTCTCTAACACTAGACATTGTTATAATGGAGGGGTCTATCACTAGACAGTGTTATAATGGAGGGGTCTATCACTAGACAGTGTTATAATGGAGGTTTCTCTAACACTAGACATTGATATAATGGAGGGGTCTATCACTAGACATTGTTATAATGGAGGGGTCTCTAACACTAGACAGTGTTATAATGGAGGGTCTATCACTAGACAGTGTTATAATGGAGGGGTCTATCACTAGACCATGTTATAATGGAGGGGTCTCTAACACTAGACAGTGTTAAAATGGAGGGGTCTCTAACACTAGACAGTGTTATAATGGAGGGGTCTCTATCACTAGACAGTGTTATAATGGAGAGGTCTCTATCACTAGACAGTGTTATAATTGAGGGGTATATCACTAGACCGTGTTATAATGGAGGGGTCTATCACTATACAGTGTTATAATGGAGGGGTCTATCACTATACATGGTTATAATGGAGGGGTCTATCACTAGACAGTGTTATAATGGAGGGGTCTCTAACACTAGACAGTGTTATAATGGAGGGGTCTCTAACACTAGACAGTGTTATAATGGAGTGGTCTCTAACACTAGACAGTGTTATAATGGAGGGGTCTCTAACACTAGACAGTGTTATAATGGAGGGGTCTCTAACACTAGACAGTGTTATAATGGAGGGGTCTCTAACACTAGACATTGTTATAATGGAGGGTTCTCTAACACTAGACAGTGTTATAATGGAGGGGTCTATCACTAGACAGTGTTATAATGGAGGGGTCTCTAACACTAGACAGTGTTATAATGGAGGGGTCTATCACTATACAGTGTTATAATGGAGGGCTCTATCACTATACAGGGTTATAATGGAGGGTCTATCACTAGACAGTGTTATAATGGAGGGGTCTCTAACACTAGACAGTGTTATAATGGAGGGGTCTCTAACACTAGACAGTGTTATAATGTAGTGGTCTCTAACACTAGACAGTGTTATAATGGAGGGGTCTCTAACACAAGACAGTGTTATAATGGAGGGGTCTCTAACACTAGACAGTGTTATAATGGAGGGGTCTCTAACACTAGACAGTGTTATAATGGAGGGGTCTCTAACACTAGACAGTGTTATAATGGAGGGTTCTCTAACACTAGACAGTGTTATAATGGAGGGGTCTATCACTAGACAGTGTTATAATGGAGGGGTCTCTAACACTAGACAGTGTTATAATGGAGGAGTCTATCACTAGACAGTGTTATAATGGAGGGGTCTATCACTAGACCATGTTATAATGGAGGGGTCTCTAACACTAGACAGTGTTAAAATGGAGGGGTCTCTAACACTAGACAGTGTT
This sequence comes from Oncorhynchus masou masou, assembly GCF_036934945.1. Classification (NCBI taxonomy): domain Eukaryota; kingdom Metazoa; phylum Chordata; class Actinopteri; order Salmoniformes; family Salmonidae; genus Oncorhynchus; species Oncorhynchus masou. The sequence goes on from NC_088229.1 coordinate 75,762,316, forward strand.
ATAATGGAGGGGTCTCTATCACTAGACAGTGTTATAATGGAGAGGTCTCTATCACTAGACAGTGTTATAATTGAGGGGTATATCACTAGACCGTGTTATAATGGAGTGGTCTATCACTATACAGTGTTATAATGGAGGGGTCTATCACTATACATGGTTATAATGGAGGGGTCTATCACTAGACAGTGTTATAATGGAGGGGTCTCTAACACTAGACAGTGTTATAATGGAGGGGTCTCTAACACTAGACAGTGTTATAATGGAGTGGTCTCTAACACTAGACAGTGTTATAATGGAGGGGTCTCTAACACTAGACAGTGTTATAATGGAGGGGTCTCTAACACTAGACAGTGTTATAATGGAGGGGTCTCTAACACTAGACATTGTTATAATGGAGGGTTCTCTAACACTAGAAAGTGTTATAATGGAGGGGTCTATCACTAGACAGTGTTATAATGGAGGGGTCTCTAACACTAGACAGTGTTATAATGGAGTGGTCTATCACTATACAGTGTTATAATGGAGGGCTCTATCACTAGACAGTGTTATAATGGAGGGGTCTCTAACACTAGACAGTGTTATAATGGAGGGGTCTCTAACACTAGACAGTGTTATAATGGAGGGGTCTATCACTAGACAGTGTTATAATGGAGGGGTCTCTAACACTAGACAGTGTTATAATGGAGGGGTCTCTAACACTAGACAGTGTTATAATGGAGGGGTCTCTAACACAAGACAGTGTTATAATGGAGGGGTCTATCACTAGACCGTGTTAAAATGGAGTGGTCTATCACTATACAGTGTTATAATGGAGGGGTCTATCACTATACAGTGTTATAATGGAGGGGTCTATCACTAGACAGTGTTATAATGGAGGGGTCTCTTACACAAGACAGTGTTATAATGGAGGGGTCTATCACTAGACAGTGTTATAATGGAGGGTTCTCTAACACTAGACAGCGTTATAATGGAGGGGTCTATCACTAGACAGTGTTATAATGGAGGGGTCTCTAACACTAGACAGTGTTATAATGGAGGGGTCTATCACTATACAGTGTTATAATGGAGGGGTCTCTAACACTAGAAAGTGTTATAATGGAGGGGTCTATCACTAGACAGTGTTAAAATGGAGGGGTCTCTAACACTAGACAGTGTTATAATGGAGGGGTCTCTATCACTAGACAGTGTTATAATGGAGAGGTCTCTATCACTAGACAGTGTTATAATTGAGGGGTATATCACTAGACCGTGTTATAATGGAGTGGTCTATCACTATACAGTGTTATAATGGAGGGGTCTATCACTATACATGGTTATAATGGAGGGGTCTATCACTAGACAGTGTTATAATGGAGGGGTCTCTAACACTAGACAGTGTTATAATGGAGGGGTCTCTAACACTAGACAGTGTTATAATGGAGTGGTCTCTAACACTAGACAGTGTTATAATGGAGGGGTCTCTAACACTAGACAGTGTTATAATGGAGGGGTCTCTAACACTAGACAGTGTTATAATGGAGGGGTCTCTAACACTAGACATTGTTATAATGGAGGGTTCTCTAACACTAGAAAGTGTTATAATGGAGGGGTCTATCACTAGACAGTGTTATAATGGAGGGGTCTCTAACACTAGACAGTGTTATAATGGAGTGGTCTATCACTATACAGTGTTATAATGGAGGGCTCTATCACTAGACAGTGTTATAATGGAGGGGTCTCTAACACTAGACAGTGTTATAATGGAGGGGTCTCTAACACTAGACAGTGTTATAATGGAGGGGTCTATCACTAGACAGTGTTATAATGGAGGGGTCTCTAACACTAGACAGTGTTATAATGGAGGGGTCTCTAACACTAGACAGTGTTATAATGGAGGGGTCTCTAACACAAGACAGTGTTATAATGGAGGGGTCTATCACTAGACCGTGTTAAAATGGAGTGGTCTATCACTATACAGTGTTATAATGGAGGGGTCTATCACTATACAGTGTTATAATGGAGGGGTCTATCACTAGACAGTGTTATAATGGAGGGGTCTCTTACACAAGACAGTGTTATAATGGAGGGGTCTATCACTAGACAGTGTTATAATGGAGGGTTCTCTGACACTAGACAGCGTTATAATGGAGGGGTCTATCACTAGACAGTGTTATAATGGAGGGGTCTCTAACACTAGACAGTGTTATAATGGAGGGGTCTATCACTATACAGTGTTATAATGGAGGGGTCTCTAACACTAGAAAGTGTTATAATGGAGGGGTCTATCACTAGACAGTGTTATAATGGAGGGGTCTCTAACACTAGACAGTGTTAAAATGGAGTGGTCTATCACTATACAGTGTTATAATGGAGGGGTCTCTAACACTAGAAAGTGTTATAATGGAGGGGTCTATCACTAGACAGTGTTATAATGGAGGGGTCTCTAACACTAGACAGTGTTATAATGGAGTGGTCTATCACTATACAGTGTTATAATGGAGGGCTCTATCACTAGACAGTGTTATAATGGAGGGGTCTCTAACACTAGACAGTGTTATAATGGAGGGGTCTCTAACACTAGACAGTGTTATAATGGAGGGTCTATCACTAGACAGTGTTATAATGGAGGGGTCTCTAACACTAGACAGTGTTATAATGGAGGGGTCTCTAACACTAGACAGTGTTATAATGGAGGGGTCTCTAACACAAGACAGTGTTATAATGGAGGGGTCTATCACTAGACCGTGTTAAAATGGAGTGGTCTATCACTATACAGTGTTATAATGGAGGGGTCTATCACTATACAGTGTTATAATGGAGGGGTCTATCACTAGACAGTGTTATAATGGAGGGGTCTCTAACACTAGACAGTGTTATAATGGAGGGGTCTATCACTAGACAGTGTTATAATGGAGGGGTCTCTAACACTAGACAGTGTTATAATGGAGGGTTCTCTAACACTAGACAGTGTTATAATGGAGGGGTCTATCACTAGACAGTGTTATAATGGAGGGGTCTCTAACACTAGACAGTGTTATAATGGAGGGGTCTCTAACACAAGACAGTGTTATAATGGAGGGGTCTATCACTAGACCGTGTTAAAATGGAGTGGTCTATCACTATACAGTGTTATAATGGAGGGGTCTATCACTATACAGTGTTATAATGGAGGGGTCTATCACTAGACAGTGTTATAATGGAGGGGTCTCTTACACAAGACAGTGTTATAATGGAGGGGTCTCTATCACTAGACAGTGTTATAAGGAGGGGTCTCTAACACTAGACAGTGTTATAATGGAGGGGTCTCTAACACTAGACAGTGTTATAATGGAGGGGTCTCTAACACTAGACAGTGTTATAATGGAGGGGTCTCTAACACTAGACAGTGTTATAATGGAGGGGTCTCTAACACTAGACAGTGTTATAATGGAGTGGTCTCTAACACTAGACAGTGTTATAATGGAGGGGTCTCTAACACTAGACAGTGTTATAATGGAGGGGTCTCTAACACTAGACAGTGTTATAATGGAGGGGTCTATCACTAGACAGTGTTATAATGGAGGGTTCTCTAACACTAGACAGTGTTATAATGGAGGGGTCTATCACTAGACAGTGTTATAATGGAGGGGTCTCTAACACTAGACAGTGTTATAATGGAGGGGTCTATCACTAGACAGTGTTATAATGGAGGGGTCTCTAACACTAGACAGTGTTATAATGGAGGGTTCTCTAACACTAGACAGTGTTATAATGGAGGGGTCTATCACTAGACAGTGTTATAATGGATGGGTCTCTAACACTAGACAGTGTTATAATGGAGGGGTCTATCACTAGACAGTGTTATAATGGAGGGGTCTCTAACACTAGACAGTGTTATAATGGAGGGGTCTATCACTAGACAGTGTTATAATGGAGGGGTCTCTAACACTAGACAGTGTTATAATGGAGGGTTCTCTAACACTAGACAGTGTTATAATGGAGGGGTCTATCACAAGACAGTGTTATAATGGAGGGGTCTCTAACACTAGACAGTGTTATAATGGAGGGGTCTATCACTATACAGTGTTATAATGGAGGGCTCTATCACTAGACAGTGTTGTAATGGAGGGGTCTCTAACACTAGACAGTGTTATAATGGAGGGGTCTCTAACACTAGACAGTGTTATAATGGAGGGGTCTATCACTAGACAGTGTTATAATGGAGGGGTCTCTAACACTAGACAGTGTTATAAGGGAGAGGTCTCTATCACTCGACAGTGTTGTGATTGAGGGGTATATCACTAGACCGTGTTATAATGGAGTGGTCTATCACTATACAGTGTTATAATGGAGGGGTCTATCACTATACAGGGTTATAATGGAGGGGTCTATCACTAGACAGTGTTATAATGGAGGGGTCTCTAACACTAGACAGTGTTATAATGGAGGGGTCTCTAACACTAGACAGTGTTATAATGTAGTGGTCTCTAACACTAGACAGTGTTATAATGGAGGGGTCTCTAACACTAGACAGTGTTATAATGGAGGGGTCTCTAACACTAGACAGTGTTATAATGGAGGGGTCTATCACTAGACAGTGTTATAATGGAGGTTTCTCTAACACTAGACATTGTTATAATGGAGGGGTCTATCACTAGACAGTGTTATAATGGAGGGGTCTCTAACACTAGACAGTGTTATAATGGAGGGGTCTATCACTAGACAGTGTTATAATGGAGGGGTCTATCACTAGACCATGTTATAATGGAGGGGTCTCTAACACTAGACAGTGTTAAAATGGAGGAGTCTCTAACACTAGACAGTGTTATAATGGAGGGGTCTCTATCACTAGACAGTGTTATAATGGAGAGGTCTCTATCACTAGACAGTGTTATAATTGAGGGGTATATCACTAAACCGTGTTATAATGGAGGGGTCTATCACTATACAGTGTTATAATGGAGGGGTCTATCACTATACATGGTTATAATGGAGGGGTCTATCACTAGACAGTGTTATAATGGAGGGGTCTCTAACACTAGACAGTGTTATAATGGAGGGGTCTCTAACACTAGACAGTGTTATAATGGAGTGGTCTCTAACACTAGACAGTGTTATAATGGAGGGGTCTCTAACACTAGACAGTGTTATAATGGAGGGGTCTCTAACACTAGACAGTGTTATAATGGAGGGGTCTATCACTAGACAGTGTTATAATGGAGGGGTCTCTAACACTAGACAGTGTTATAAGGGAGAGGTCTCTATCACTCGACAGTGTTGTGATTGAGGGGTATATCACTAGACCGTGTTATAATGGAGTGGTCTATCACTATACAGTGTTATAATGGAGGGGTCTATCACTATACAGGGTTATAATGGAGGGGTCTATCACTAGACAGTGTTATAATGGAGGGGTCTCTAACACTAGACAGTGTTATAATGGAGGGGTCTCTAACACTAGACAGTGTTATAATGTAGTGGTCTCTAACACTAGACAGTGTTATAATGGAGGGGTCTCTAACACTAGACAGTGTTATAATGGAGGGGTCTCTAACACTAGACAGTGTTATAATGGAGGGGTCTCTAACACTAGACAGTGTTATAATGGAGGGGTCTCTAACACTAGACAGTGTTATAATGGAGGGGTCTCTAACACTAGACAGTGTTATAATGGAGGGGTCTCTATCACTAGACAGTGTTATAATGGAGGTTTCTCTAACACTAGACAGTGTTATAATGGAGGGGTCTATCACTAGACAGTGTTATAATGGAGGGGTCTCTAACACTAGACAGTGTTATAATGGAGGGGTCTATCACTAGACAGTGTTATAATGGAGGGGTCTATCACTAGACCATGTTATAATGGAGGGGTCTCTAACACTAGACAGTGTTAAAATGGAGGAGTCTCTAACACTAGACAGTGTTATAATGGATGGGTCTCTAACACTAGACAGTGTTATAATGGAGGGGTCTCTAACACTAGACAGTGTTATAATGGAGGGGTCTCTATCACTAGACAGTGTTATAATGGAGAGGTCTCTATCACTAGACAGTGTTATAATTGAGGGGTATATCACTAAACCGTGTTATAATGGAGGGGTCTATCACTATACAGTGTTATAATGGAGGGGTCTATCACTATACATGGTTATAATGGAGGGGTCTATCACTAGACAGTGTTATAATGGAGGGGTCTCTAACACTAGACAGTGTTATAATGCAGGGGTCTCTAACACTAGACAGTGTTATAATGGAGTGGTCTCTAACACTAGACAGTGTTATAATGGAGGGGTCTCTAACACTAGACAGTGTTATAATGGAGGGGTCTCTAACACTAGACAGTGTTATAATGGAGGGGTCTCTAACACTAGACATTGTTATAATGGAGGGTTCTCTAACACTAGACAGTGTTATAATGGAGGGGTCTATCACTAGACAGTGTTATAATGGAGGGGTCTCTAACACTAGACAGTGTTATAATGGAGGGGTCTATCACTATACAGTGTTATAATGGAGGGCTCTATCACTATACAGGGTTATAATGGAGGGGTCTATCACTAGACAGTGTTATAATGGAGGGGTCTCTAACACTAGACAGTGTTATAATGGAGGGGTCTCTAACACTAGACAGTGTTATAATGTAGTGGTCTCTAACACTAGACAGTGTTATAATGGAGGGGTCTCTAACACTAGACAGTGTTATAATGGAGGGGTCTCTAACACTAGACAGTGTTATAATGGAGGGGTCTATCACTAGACAGTGTTATAATGGAGGTTTCTCTAACACTAGACAGTGTTATAATGGAGGGGTCTATCACTAGACAGTGTTATAATGGAGGGGTCTCTAACACTAGACAGTGTTAAAATGGAGGGGTCTCTAACACTAGACAGTGTTATAATGGAGGGGTCTCTATCACTAGACAGTGTTATAATGGAGAGGTCTCTATCACTAGACAGTGTTATAATTGAGGGGTATATCACTAGACCGTGTTATAATGGAGTGGTCTATCACTATACAGTGTTATAATGGAGGGGTCTATCACTATACATGGTTAAAATGGAGGGGTCTATCACTAGACAGTGTTATAATGGAGGGGTCTCTAACACTAGACAGTGTTATAATGGAGGGGTCTCTAACACTAGACAGTGTTATAATGGAGTGGTCTCTAACACTAGACAGTGTTATAATGGAGGGGTCTCTAACACTAGACAGTGTTATAATGGAGGGGTCTCTAACACTAGACAGTGTTATAATGGAGGGGTCTCTAACACTAGACATTGTTATAATGGAGGGTTCTCTAACACTAGAAAGTGTTATAATGGAGGGGTCTATCACTAGACAGTGTTATAATGGAGGGGTCTCTAACACTAGACAGTGTTATAATGGAGTGGTCTATCACTATACAGTGTTATAATGGAGGGCTGTTATAATGGGGGTCTCACACTAGACAGTGTTATAATGGAGGGGTCTCTAACACTAGACAGTGTTATAATGGAGGGGTCTCTATCACTAGACAGTGTTATAATGGAGGGGTCTCTCACTAGACAGTGTTATAATGGAGGGGTCTCTAACACTAGACAGTGTTATAATCTAACACTAGACAGTGTTATAATGGAGGGGTCTCTAACACAAGACAGTGTTATAATGGAGGGGTCTATCACTAGACCGTGTTAAAATGGAGTGGTCTATCACTATACAGTGTTATAATGGAGGGGTCTATCACTATACAGTGTTATAATGGAGGGGTCTATCACTAGACAGTGTTATAATGGAGGGGTCTCTTACACAAGACAGTGTTATAATGGAGGGGTCTATCACTAGACAGTGTTATAATGGAGGGTTCTCTAACACTAGACAGCGTTATAATGGAGGGGTCTATCACTAGACAGTGTTATAATGGAGGGGTCTCTAACACTAGACAGTGTTATAATGGAGGGGTCTATCACTATACAGTGTTATAATGGAGGGGTCTCTAACACTAGACAGTGTTATAATGGAGGGGTCTCTAACACTAGACAGTGTTATAATGGAGGGGTCTCTAACACTAGACAGTGTTATAATGGAGGGGTCTCTAACACTAGACAGTGTTATAATGGAGAGGTCTCTATCACTAGACAGTGTTATAATTGAGGGGTATATCACTAAACCGTGTTATAATGGAGGGGTCTATCACTATACAGTGTTATAATGGAGGGGTCTATCACTATACATGGTTATAATGGAGGGGTCTATCACTAGACAGTGTTATAATGGAGGGGTCTCTAACACTAGACAGTGTTATAATGGAGGGGTCTCTAACACTAGACAGTGTTATAATGGAGTGGTCTCTAACACTAGACAGTGTTATAATGGAGGGGTCTCTAACACTAGACAGTGTTATAATGGAGGGGTCTCTAACACTAGACAGTGTTATAATGGAGGGTCTATCACTAGACAGTGTTATAATGGAGGGGTCTCTAACACTAGACAGTGTTATAAGGGAGAGGTCTCTATCACTCGACAGTGTTGTGATTGAGGGGTATATCACTAGACCGTGTTATAATGGAGTGGTCTATCACTATACAGTGTTATAATGGAGGGGTCTATCACTATACAGGGTTATAATGGAGGGGTCTATCACTAGACAGTGTTATAATGGAGGGGTCTCTAACACTAGACAGTGTTATAATGGAGGGGTCGATCACTAGACAGTGTTATAATGGAGGGGTCTCTAACACTAGACAGTGTTATAATGGAGGGGTCTATCACTAGACAGTGTTATAATGGAGGGGTCTATCACTAGACCATGTTATAATGGAGGGGTCTCTAACACTAGACAGTGTTAAAATGGAGGAGTCTCTAACACTAGACAGTGTTATAATGGATGGGTCTCTAACACTAGACAGTGTTATAATGGAGGGGTCTCTAACACTAGACAGTGTTATAATGGAGGGGTCTCTATCACTAGACAGTGTTATAATGGAGAGGTCTCTATCACTAGACAGTGTTATAATTGAGGGGTATATCACTAAACCGTGTTATAATGGAGGGGTCTATCACTATACAGTGTTATAATGGAGGGGTCTATCACTATACATGGTTATAATGGAGGGGTCTATCACTAGACAGTGTTATAATGGAGGGGTCTCTAACACTAGACAGTGTTATAATGCAGGGGTCTCTAACACTAGACAGTGTTATAATGGAGTGGTCTCTAACACTAGACAGTGTTATAATGGAGGGGTCTCTAACACTAGACAGTGTTATAATGGAGGGGTCTCTAACACTAGACAGTGTTATAATGGAGGGGTCTCTAACACTAGACATTGTTATAATGGAGGGTTCTCTAACACTAGACAGTGTTATAATGGAGGGGGTCTATCACTAGACAGTGTTATAATGGAGGGGTCTCTAACACTAGACAGTGTTATAATGGAGGGGTCTATCACTATACAGTGTTATAATGGAGGGCTCTATCACTATACAGGGTTATAATGGAGGGGTCTATCACTAGACAGTGTTATAATGGAGGGGTCTCTAACACTAGACAGTGTTATAATGGAGGGGTCTCTAACACTAGACAGTGTTATAATGTAGTGGTCTCTAACACTAGACAGTGTTATAATGGAGGGGTCTCTAACACTAGACAGTGTTATAATGGAGGGGTCTATCACTAGACAGTGTTATAATGGAGGTTTCTCTAACACTAGACAGTGTTATAATGGAGGGGTCTCTAACACTAGACAGTGTTATAATGTAGTGGTCTCTATCACTAGACAGTGTTATAATGGAGGGGTCTCTAACACTAGACAGTGTTATAATGTAGTGGTCTCTAACACTAGACAGTGTTATAATGGAGGGGTCTCTAACACTAGACAGTGTTATAATGGAGGGGTCTCTAACACTAGACAGTGTTATAATGTAGTGGTCTCTAACACTAGACAGTGTTATAATGGAGGGGTCTCTAACACTAGACAGTGTTATAATGGAGGGGTCTCTAACACTAGACAGTGTTATAATGGAGGGGTCTATCACTAGACAGTGTTATAATGGAGGGGTCTCTAACACTAGACAGTGTTATAATGGAGGGGTCTATCACTAGACAGTGTTATAATGGAGGGGTCTCTAACACTAGACAGTGTTATAATGGAGGAGTCTATCACTAGACAGTGTTATAATGGAGGGGTCTATCACTAGACAGTGTTATAATGGAGGGTTCTCTAACACTAGACAGTGTTATAATGGAGGGGTCTATCACTAGACAGTGTTATAATGGAGGGGTCTCTAACACTAGACAGTGTTATAATGGAGGGGTCTATCACTATACAGTGTTATAATGGAGGGCTCTATCACTATACAGGGTTATAATGGAGGGGTCTATCACTAGACAGTGTTATAATGGAGGGGTCTCTAACACTAGACAGTGTTATAATGGAGGGGTCTCTAACACTAGACAGTGTTATAATGTAGTGGTCTCTAACACTAGACAGTGTTATAATGGAGGGGTCTCTAACACTAGACAGTGTTATAATGGAGGGGTCTCTAACACTAGACAGTGTTATAATGGAGGGGTCTCTAACACTAGACAGTGTTATAATGGAGGGTTCTCTAACACTAGACAGTGTTATAATGGAGGGGTCTATCACTAGACAGTGTTATAATGGAGGGGTCTATCACTATACAGTGTTATAATGGAGGGGTCTCTAACACTAGACAGTGTTATAATGGAGGGGTCTCTAACACTAGACAGTGTTATAATGGAGGGGTCTCTAACACTAGACAGTGTTATAATGTAGTGGTCTCTAACACTAGACAGTGTTATAATGGAGGGGTCTCTAACACTAGACAGTGTTATAATGGAGGGGTCTCTAACACTAGACAGTGTTATAATGGAGGGGTCTATCACTAGACAGTGTTATAATGGAGGGGTCTCTAACACTAGACAGTGTTATAATGGAGGGGTCTATCACTAGACAGTGTTATAATGGAGGGGTCTCTAACACTAGACAGTGTTATAATGGAGGAGTCTATCACTAGACAGTGTTATAATGGAGGGGTCTATCACTAGACCATGTTATAATGGAGGGGTCTCTAACACTAGACAGTGTTAAAATGGAGGGGTCTCTAACACTAGACAGTGTTATAATGGAGGGGTCTCTATCACTAGACAGTGTTATAATGGAGAGGTCTCTATCACTAGACAGTGTTATAATTGAGGGGTATATCACTAGACCGTGTTATAATGGAGTGGTCTATCACTATACAGTGTTATAATGGAGGGGTCTATCACTATACATGGTTATAATGGAGGGGTCTATCACTAGACAGTGTTATAATGGAGGGGTCTCTAACACTAGACAGTGTTATAATGGAGGGGTCTCTAACACTAGACAGTGTTATAATGGAGTGGTCTCTAACACTAGACAGTGTTATAATGGAGGGGTCTCTAACACTAGACAGTGTTATAATGGAGGGGTCTCTAACACTAGACAGTGTTATAATGGAGGGGTCTCTAACACTAGACATTGTTATAATGGAGGGTTCTCTAACACTAGAAAGTGTTATAATGGAGGGTCTATCACTAGACAGTGTTATAATGGAGGGGTCTCTAACACTAGACAGTGTTATAATGGAGTGGTCTATCACTATACAGTGTTATAATGGAGGGCTCTATCACTAGACAGTGTTATAATGGAGGGGTCTCTAACACTAGACAGTGTTATAATGGAGGGGTCTCTAACACTAGACAGTGTTATAATGGAGGGGTCTATCACTAGACAGTGTTATAATGGAGGGTCTCTAACACTAGACAGTGTTATAATGGAGGGGTCTCTAACACTAGACAGTGTTATAATGGAGGGGTCTCTAACACAAGACAGTGTTATAATGGAGGGGTCTATCACTAGACCGTGTTAAAATGGAGTGGTCTATCACTATACAGTGTTATAATGGAGGGGTCTATCACTATACAGTGTTATAATGGAGGGTCTATCACTAGACAGTGTTATAATGGAGGGGTCTCTTACACAAGACAGTGTTATAATGGAGGGGTCTATCACTAGACAGTGTTATAATGGAGGGTTCTCTAACACTAGACAGCGTTATAATGGAGGGGTCTATCACTAGACAGTGTTATAAGGAGGGGTCTCTAACACTAGACAGTGTTATAATGGAGGGGTCTATCACTATACAGTGTTATAATGGAGGGGTCTCTAACACTAGACAGTGTTATAATGGAGGGGTCTCTAACACTAGACAGTGTTATAATGGAGGGGTCTCTAACACTAGACAGTGTTATAATGGAGTGGTCTCTAACACTAGACAGTGTTATAATGGAGGGGTCTCTAACACTAGACAGTGTTATAATGGAGGGTCTCTAACACTAGACAGTGTTATAATGGAGGGTCTATCACTAGACAGTGTTATAATGGAGGGTTCTCTAACACTAGACAGTGTTATAATGGAGGGTCTATCACTAGACAGTGTTATAATGGAGGGGTCTCTAACACTAGACAGTGTTATAATGGAGGGGTCTATCACTAGACAGTGTTATAATGGAGGGGTCTCTAACACTAGACAGTGTTATAATGGAGGGTTCTCTAACACTAGACAGTGTTATAATGGAGGGGTCTATCACTAGACAGTGTTATAATGGATGGGTCTCTAACACTATACAGTGTTATAATGGAGGGGTCTAACACTAGACAGTGTTATAATGGAGGGGTCTCTAACACTAGACAGTGTTATATTGGAGGGGTCTCTAACACTAGACAGTGTTATAATGGAGGGGTCTATCACTAAACAGTGTTATAATGGAGGGTTCTCTAACACTAGACAGTGTTATAATGGAGGGGTCTATCACTAGACAGTGTTATAATGGAGGGGTCTCTAACACTAGACAGTGTTATAATGGAGGGGTCTATCACTAGACAGTGTTATAATGGAGGGGTCTCTAACACTAGACAGTGTTATAATGGAGGGTTCTCTAACACTAGACAGTGTTATAATGGAGGGGTCTATCACTAGACAGTGTTATAATGGAGGGGTCTCTAACACTAGACAGTGTTATAATGGAGGGGTCTATCACTATACAGTGTTATAATGGAGGGCTCTATCACTAGACAGTGTTGTAATGGAGGGGTCTCTAACACTAGACAGTGTTATAATGGAGGGGTCTCTAACACTAGACAGTGTTATAATGGAGGGGTCTCTAACACTAGACAGTGTTATAATGGAGGGGTCTCTAACACTAGACAGTGTTATAAGGGAGAGGTCTCTAACACTAGACAGTGTTATAATGGAGGGGTATATCACTATACAGTGTTATAATGGAGGGGTCTCTAACACTAGACAGTGTTATAATGGAGGGGTCTCTAACACTAGACAGTGTTATAATGGAGGGGTCTAACACTAGACAGTGTTATAATGGAGGGGTCTCTAACACTAGACAGTGTTATAATGGAGGGGTCTCTAACACTAGACAGTGTTATAATGGAGGGGTCTCTATCACTAGACAGTGTTATAATGGAGGGGTCTATCACTAGACCGTGTTATAATGGAGTGGTCTATCACTATACAGTGTTATAATGGAGGGGTCTCTAACACTAGACAGTGTTATAATGGAGGGGTCTATCACTAGACAGTGTTATAATGGAGGGTTCTCTAACACTAGACAGTGTTATAATGGAGGGGTCTATCACTAGACAGTGTTATAATGGAGGGGTCTCTAACACTAGACAGTGTTATAATGGAGGGTCTATCACTATACAGTGTTATAATGGAGGGTCTCTAACACTAGACAGTGTTATAATGGAGGGTCTCTAACACTAGACAGTGTTATAATGGAGTGGTCTCTAACACTAGACAGTGTTATAATGGAGGGGTCTCTAACACTAGACAGTGCTATAATGGAGGGGTCTCTAACACTAGACAGTGTTATAATGGAGGGGTCTATCACTATACAGTGTTATAATGGAGGGGTCTATCACTAGACAGTGTTATAATGGAGGGGTCTATCACTAGACAGTGTTATAATGGAGGGTTCTCTAACACTAGACAGTGTTATAATGGAGGGGTCTATCACTAGACAGTGTTATAATGGAGTGGTCTCTAACACTAGACAGTGTTATAATGGAGGGTTCTCTAACACTAGACAGTGTTATAATGGAGGGGTCTATCACTAGACAGTGTTATAATGGAGGGGTCTCTAACACTAGACAGTGTTATAATGGATGGGTCTCTAACACTAGACAGTGTTATAATGGAGGGGTCTAACACTAGACAGTGTTATAATGGAGGGGTCTCTAACACTAGACAGTGTTATATTGGAGGGGTCTCTAACACTAGACAGTGTTATAATGGAGGGGTCTCTAACACTAGACAGTGCTATAATGGAGGGGTCTCTAACACTAGACAGTGCTATAATGGAGGGGTCTCTAACACTAGACAGTGTTATAATGGAGGGGTCTCTAACACTAGACAGTGTTATAATGGAGGGGTCTCTAACACTAGACAGTGTTATAATGGAGGGTCTCTAACACTAGACAGTGTTATATTGGAGGGGTCTCTAACACTAGACAGTGCTATAATGCAGGGGTCTCTAACACTAGACAGTGTTATAATGGAGGGGTCTCTAACACTAGACAGTGTTATAATGGAGGGGTCTCTAACACTAGACAGTGTTATAATGGATGGTCTCTAACACTAGACAGTGTTATAATGGATGGGTCTCTAACATTAGACAGTGTTATAATGGAGTAGTCTCTAACACTAGACAGTGTTATAATGGAGTAGTCTCTAACACTAGACATTGTTATAATGGAGGGTTCTCTAACACTAGACAGTGTTATAATGGAGGGGTCTATCACTAGACAGTGTTATAATGTAGTGGTTTCTAACACTAGACAGTGCTATAATGGAGGGGTCTCTAACACTAGACAGTGTTATAATGGAGGGGTCTCTAACACTAGACAGTGTTATAATGGATGGGTCTCTAACACTAGACAGTGTTATAATGGAGGGGTCTCTAACACTAGACAGTGTTATAATGGAGGGGTCTCTAACACTAGACAGTGTTATAATGGAGGGGTCTCTAACACTAGACAGTGTTATAATGGAGGGTTCTCTAACACTAGACAGTGTTATAATGGAGGGGTCTAACACTAGACAGTGTTATAATGGAGGGGTCTATCACTAGACAGTGCTATAATGGATGGGTCTCTAACACTAGACAGTGTTATAATGGATGGGTCTCTAACACTAGACAGTGTTATAATGGATGGGTCTCTAACACTAGACAGTGTTATAATGGATGGGTCTCTAACACTAGACAGTGCTATAATGGATGGGTCTCTAACACTAGACAGTGTTATAATGGATGGGTCTCTAACACTAGACAGTGTTATAATGGAGGGGTCTCTATTACCAGACAGTGATGTTGATAATTAGTGGGTATCGGCCCAATTCTGCTCTGCATGCATTATTTGGTGTTCTACGTTGTACACGGAGGATATTTTTGCAAAACTCTGCATGCAGTCTCTCAATTTGGTGCTTGTCCCATTTTGTGAATTCTTGGTTGGTGAGCGGACCCCAGACCTCATGAAGGGCAATGGGTTAAATATCTGATTCAAGTATTTTTAGCCAGATCCTAATTGGGATGTCAATTTTTTGTTCCTTTTGATGGCATAGAATGCCCTTCTTGCCTTGTCTCTCAGATGGTTCACAGCTTTGTGGAAGTTACCTGTGGCACTGATGTTTAGGCCAAGGTATGTATAGTTTTTGTTGTGCTCCAGGGCAACAGTGTCCAGAAAGAATTAGTATTTGTGGTCATGGTCATGATAATGGTGACCGGACCTTTTTGTGGAGCACCATTAATTTGGTTTTACTGAGATTTACTGTCAGGGCCCAGGTCTGACAGAATCTGTGCAGAATATCTAGGTGCTGCTGTAGGCCCTCATTGGTTGGGGACAGAAGCACCAGATCATCAGCAAACAGTAAACATTTGACTTCAGATTCTAGTAGGGTGAGGCCAGGTGCTGCAGACTGTGTCCTCACCAATTCATTGATATATGTGTTGAAGAGTGAGGGTTTTAAGCTGCATCCCTGTCTCACCCCACGGCCCTGTGGGAAGAAATATGTGTTTTTGCCTATTTTAACAACACACTTGTTGTTTGGATTTGTTTTCGAATTCTTTGTGGATCTGTGTAATCTGAGGGAAATATGTCACTCTAATATGGTCATACATTGGGCAGGAGGTTAGGAAGTGCAGCTCAGTTTCCACCTCACCTCTCTCTCCCTCTGTCCCTCTCACCCTCTGTCCCTCTGTACCTCTCTCTCTCTCTATCTCTCTCCCTCTGTCCCTCTCTCCCTCTGTCCCTCTCTCCCTCTGTCCCTCTGTCCCTCTCTCTCTCTCTCTCTCTCTCTCTCTCTCTCTCTCTCCCTCTCTCTCTCCCTCTCTCCCTCTGTCCCTCTCTCCGTCTGTCCCTCTCTCTCTCTCTCTCTCCCTCTCTCTCTCTCTCCCTCTCTCCCTCTCTCCCTCTGTCCCTCTGTCCCTCTCTCCCTCTGTCCCACTGTCCCTCTGTCCCTCTCTCTCTCTCTCTCTCTCTCTCTCTCTCTCTCTCTCTCTCTCTCTCTCTCTCTCTCAAACGGACCATAACTGAACAACAGAAACAGAATCACAACAGTGGTTGATATCACTTTAGTTTACTTTACTTTCCCTCTTAGGCTAAAATGAGTGTGTGCGTGTGTGCGTGTGTGTGTGTGTGCGTGTGCGTGTGCACGCGTGCGTGTGTGTGTGTGCGCATGATTGCCTGTGTACTTGCACACTTGTGTGTTTGTTTCATAAAGTCTAAACTATGTCATTAAATCAGACTTGACTTCATCGTCATCTGTAGATGACTATGCTGGAACAACGTTCCTGATCATATTAGAGGGAGAGAGGCATCGGGCTGTACAGTACGGCTTCCGTTATCAGACCCCATCAGACAGTAGCAGACAGAGAGCACGGGAGAACTCCTGGTGGGCAGGTCAACCTCTGGGCCTGTGGGCCTTTTTACTTCTAATAAAACGGACCAACACCCCTTCCTTATTCCCCCAGGCCTGTTGGTCTATAGTAGTAGCATCATTATCATTAGTACTAGTAGTGGTAGCATCATTATCAGTAGTAGTAGTACTAGCATCACTATCAGTAGTAGTAGTACTAGCATCACTATCAGTAGTAGTAGTGGTAGCATCACTATCAGTAGTAGTAGTAGTAGTGGTAGCATCATTATCAGTAGTAGTAGTAGCATCATTATTCCAGTAGTAGTGGTAGCATCACTATCAGTAGTAGTAGTAGTAGTAGTAGCATCATTATTCCAGTAGTAGTGGTAGCATCACTATCAGTAGTAGTAGTAGTAGTAGTAGCATCATTATCAGTAGTAGTAGTACTACCATCACTATCAGTAGTAGTAGTAGTAGTACTAGCATCATTATCAGCAGTAGTAGTAGTAGTGGTAGCATCACTATCAGTAGTAGTAGTAGTGGTAGCATCACTATCAGTAGTAGTAGTAGTGGTAGCATCACTATCAGTAGTAGTAGTAGTGGTAGCATCACTATCAGTAGTAGTAGTAGCGGTAGCATCACTATCAGTAGTAGTAGTAGTAGTACTAGCATCATTATCAGCAGTAGTAGTAGTAGTGGTAGCATCACTATCAGTAGTAGTAGTAGTGGTAGTAGTAGTGGTAGCATCACTATCAGTAGTAGTAGTAGCGGTAGCATCACTATCAGTAGTAGTAGTAGTGGTAGCATCACTATCAGTAGTAGTAGTAGTGGTAGTAGTAGTGGTAGCATCACTATCAGTAGTAGTAGTAGCGGTAGCATCACTATCAGTAGTAGTAGTAGTAGGAGCATCATTATCAGTAGTAGTAGTAGTAGGAGCATCATTATCAGTAGTATTTGCATCATTATCAGTAGTAGTAGTAGTAGTAGTAGCATCATTATCAGTAGTAGTAGTAGTAGTACTAGCATCATTATCAGCAGTAGTAGTAGTAGTGGTAGCATCACTATCAGTAGTAGTAGTAGTGGTAGCATCACTATCAGTAGTAGTTGTCAGGATTTGGCCAGGGTTGTTCCGGGTTTTGGTCACTAGATGCCCCCAATGTGCTTTTTGACCTTATGTTTTTTCCCTTGTTCCCCATTATTATTTGCACCTTTGCCTCGTTTTCCCCTGATTGTATTTAAACCCTTAGTTTCGCTCAGTTCTGTGCTCTGTGTTTGTATGTTAGCACCCAGCCCTAGTGTTCTGTGTATTCTTGTCGATTCCGGTGGATGCTCTTGTGGAATTCTGTTTTTGTTTTTGAGTATCTCTTGAGGCTTTTTTGTGCTATTCCTACCACCTTTTGGATTTGCCATTTTTGTATTGTAGGACTTCTCCTTTTTACTTTATTAAATACACCGTCTTAAGTACTGCTGTGTCTGCCTCATCTTCTGGCTTCTGCTGACTATGCGTGGCTCAGTTGGTTAAGTGACTGTTTCTCACTCCGGAGACCCAGGTTCGTAACCGGGTCCTGACAGAAACACAGAGCCAAAAATGAACCCAGAGGCAGCCAGTTCCCAGGACCTTTTTGCCATGCTGTCCCACCACCAGGAGACTGTCCAACGCCACGAAGCCGCCCTGGTTCAGCAAGAGGCCTTAATGGCTAGACATTCTCATCTTCTGTCGGAGATGCTGACTTCCATTAAGCAAATATCTGATCGTCTTACCCCGGCAACAGTTCCCGTCCCAGTACCTCAGATTCACGTACCCATGGCAGTTAACCCCCTGGCTGAACCTCGTCTTCCACCTCCCCAACGGTTCTCAGGTGATCCAAGTGCTTGTAAAGGGTTTCTCACCCAATGTTCTCTCTCCTTTGAGCTACAACCCTCGTCGTTTCCCACCGACCGGTCTAAGATCGCTTATATCATCACCCTGCTGTCGGAAAAAGCCCTGGCCTGGGCTACTGCTGTGTGGGATGCCCATAGTTCCTGCTGTGCCAGCTACTCTGCCTTTGCTGAGGAATTCAAACGAGTGTTTCAAGGCCCAAGCAGTGGTTCTGACTCAGCCAAACAGCTCCTGACTCTCCACCAAGGTTGGCGCAGCGTGACGGACTATGCCATCCAGTTCCGCACGGTGGCAGCAGCAAGTGGCTGGAACAACGAGGCGCTCACGGTGTGCTTTCTGAAAGGCCTTTCCGACACTATCCAAGATGAACTGGCCACTCGGGAACCACCGGACAATCTCGAGTCCCTGATCAAGTTGGCCTCACGCATTGACCAGCGTCTGAGAGAGAGAGAACTCAACCGTAGACCTCTAGCCCCTATCAGTCCCAGCTCCGAGTCCCCACCTTTATCCTCGCTGGCTCCATCGGAACCCATGCAGATTGGACGCATCTCCCAGGCTGAGAGAGACCGCCGGATGCTGTCTATATTGCGGCAAACCGGGCCATTTCCGTTCCACGTGTCCCGGGCTCCAGGGAAACGCTCTGTCCCGTACAGACCGGGGGGAACTGTAACGGGAAACATAACCTCCTCCCATCCGTCCAACTCCCGTCTGCTCATTCCAGTCACCCTCTCCTGGGACAACCACAAGCTTCACCTTCAAGCCTTGGTAGACTCTGGAGCCGCAGGTAACTTCATGGATGGTGTCTGGGCGAAGGAGAATGGCGTTCCCTCTGAACCTCTAAGTGAACCCATGAGGGTCACTACATTGGATGGAAGCCCTTTGGGATCTGGACTTGTCACTCATGTCACTACCTCCTTGCGACTTTCAGTTTCACAACACCAGGAATTGATGAACTTTCATTTGATCTCCTGTTCCGAGTTCCCTCTCGTCCTTGGATACCCCTGGCTTCACAGCCATAACCCTCACATCGACTGGTCTGTGGGCACTATCAAGCAGTGGGGTCCTACGTGCCAAGCTACTTGTATTTTCCAGAATTCCCCGAGTTCTACTCCCGAGTCTTTAGAATCCATCGACCTGACCCGAGTTCCCGAGTGTTACCATGACCTCAAACTGGTGTTTAGCAAACAGAGGGCCACCATGCTACCACCCCATAGACCTTACGATTGCCCCATCGACCTGTTTCCGGGCACTTGCCCCCAGGGGTCGGATCTTTTCCCTATCTCCACCCGAACGAGCTGCTATGGATACCTACATCAAGGACGCTCTGGAAGCAGGCCTCATGCGTCCATCCACCTCCCCGGCGGGAGCAGGGTTTTTCTTTGTGGCCAAGAAAGATGGTGGATTACGTCCTTGCATCGACTACCGGGGACTCAATGCCATAACCGTCCGTAACCGTTACCCGCTACCCCTTATGGCCACAGCCTTCGAGCTGCTCCAGGAAGCAGTTGTTTTCACTAAGCTTGACCTGCGGAACGCATACCATCTTGTGCGGATCAGACCTGGTGACGAGTGGAAGACCGCTTTCAACACGCCTACTGGTCACTATGAATACTTGGTGATGCCCTTCGGCCTGACCAACGCCCCAGCGGTGTTCCAAGCGCTCATAAACGATGTGCTTAGGGATATGCTTAACATATTTGTGTTTGTTTACTTGGATGACATCCTCATCTTTTCGAGCTCCCTTCAAGAACACACTAAGCATGTCAGACAAGTACTCAAACGCCTCCTGGACAGCCATCTGTACGTTAAGCCGGAAAAATGTGAATTCCATTCATCCCGAGTACAATTCCTGGGATTTGTAGTGGAACCCGGTCGAGTCCAAATGGACCCCAGGAAGGTAGGGGCGGTAGCGGATTGGCCCACCCCCAAATCCGTTAAGGAAGTTCAGCGTTTCCTGGGCTTCACAAACTTTTACCGCAAGTTCATCAAGAACTTCAGCTTGGTGGCAGCCCCTCTCAGCTTTAACCAAGGGTGGCAATGCAAGGTTTTTGTGGGGAAGAGAAGCTGAGACGGCCTTCCAAGGACTCAAGCAGCGCGTTCTCTCTGCTCCCATCCTGATACTACCGACTACTGATGAACCATTTGTGGTGGAGGTAGACGCATCAGAGGTTGGTGTTGGAGCTGTCCTGTCTCAGAGGGGTGAAGACAAGAAGCTTCATCCGTGCGCTTTCTTCTCACACCGGCTTACCCCGACTGAGAGGAACTACGATGTGGGGGATCGTGAACTCCTAGCGGTTAAGATGGCATTGAAGGAATGGAGACACTGGCTCGAGGGGGCTTCTCACCCGTTTCAAGTGCTTACGGACCACAAAAATCTGGAGTATATCCAGCAGGTGAAGCGGTTGAACTCTAGACAAGCTAGATGGTCTCTTTTCTTCAATCGATTCCAGTTTATCCTCACCTATCGGCCCGGGTCGAAGAATCTCAAACCGGATGCCCTGTCCCGAGTCTACCCTCCTGCCATTCGAGATGACACGGACATGCCTGTCCTTCCTGCTGCTAAGATTGTGGCTCCGATCTCGTGGCAAGTTGAGGATACCGTGAGACGTGCTCAAGCTAGCGAACCGGACCCGAAAGGAGGTCCTGCCAATCGGTTGTTTGTCCCCAAGGCAGTGAGGACTCAGGTCCTTCTGTGGGGGCACTCCTCTCGCCTCACCTGTCATCCGGGCGTAGGTCGCACCTTGGAGTTCATCCAGCGTAAGTTCTGGTGGCCTACCATAAGAGAAGACGTTGCCACTTTCGTCAATGCCTGTCCCGTGTGCTGCCAGGGCAAATCTTCTCACCTCCGCCCTCAAGGACTCCTTCACCCTTTACCTGTTCCCCACAGACCCTGGTCCCATATCTCATTGGACTTTATTACTGGACTTCCTCCATCCCATGGCAATACTACTATCCTAGTCATAATCGACAGGTTTTCAAAGGCGGCCAGGTTCGTCCATCTGACTAAGTTACCTTCTGCCAAGGAAACGGCTGAGTTGGTAATTAATCATGTGTTCCGAGTCTTCGGCATTCCTCAAGATATGGTTTCTGACAGAGGTCCCCAGTTCGCCTCAAGGTTTTGGAAGGCCTTCTGCCAACTCATGGGGGCTTCTGCCAGTCTATCTTCAGGGTACCATCCGGAGTCCAACGGCCAAACAGAGAGGATGAATCAAGAGCTGGAAACCACCCTCCGATGTATGACTCGTGACAACCCGTCCACATGGTCATCCTTTATTGTTTGGGCCGAATACGCGCACAACACCTTGCGCTCCTCCTCCACTGGTATGTCTCCGCACGAGTGTCAGTTTGGCTATGCTCCTCCATTGTTCCCGGACCAGGAGGCAGAAGTCAGAGTGCCTTCAGCCTTGAAGTTCGTCAGACGCTGTCGGCTTATGTGGAGGAAGACCCGTCTTAATCTTATGCGTTCCTCACAGAGGTACCAACAACAAGCCAACAGACGTCGCCATCCCGGGCCTACCCTGCGCCCCGGCCAGAGAGTCTGGCTCTCCACAAGAGACTTACCTCTACGGGTGGAGTCTCGCAAGCTGTCCCAGAAATACATCGGTCCCTTCAAGGTTGCCAGGAGAGTTAACCCAGTTTCTTATCGCCTACACTTACCCAGATCCCTTAAGATTAATCCCACATTTCACATTTCATTGTTAAAACCTGTTGTTTTTCTCCCTTGTCCCGGCAGACAGACCTCCCCCTCCGCCTCGTGTCATTGGAGGCCAGCCGGCTTATACCGTCCATCGGATACTGGATTCCCGCCGGGTGCAGCGGTCCTGGCAGTATCTGGTGGACTGGGAAGGCTACGGTCCCGAGGAGCGCTCCTGGGTTCCTGCCAAAGACATCCTGGACCCTGACCTCATTCGTCAGTTCAGGGCCCTCCACCCTGAGAGAGCTGGTAGGAACGTCAGGAGCCGTTCCTAGGGGGCGGATTCTGTCAGGATTTGGCCAGGGTTGTTCCGGGTTTTGGTCACTAGATGCCCCCATTGTGCTTTTTGACCTTATGTTTTTTCCCTTGTTCCCCATTATTATTTGCACCTGTGCCTCGTTTCCCCTGATTGTATTTAAACCCTTAGTTTCCCTCAGTTCTGTGCTCTGTGTTTGTATGTTAGCACCCAGCCCTAGTGTTCTGTGTATTCTTGTCGATTCCGGTGGATGCTCTTGTGGAATTCTGTTTTTGTTTTTGAGTATCTCTTAAGGCTTTTTTGTGCTATTCCTACCACCTTTTGGATTTGCCATTTTTGTATTGAAGGACTTCTCCTTTTTACTTTATTAAATACACCGTCTTAAGTACTGCTGTGTCTGCCTCATCTTCTGGCTTCTGCTGACTATTCGTGGCTCAGTTGGTTAAGTGACTGTTTCTCACTCCGGAGACCCAGGTTCGTAACCGGGTCCTGACATATATACAGGGAGTACCAGATCAATGTGGAGCTATAAACATGAAGTACCCGTACCAGATCAATGTGGAGATATATACAGGAAGTACCAGTACCAGATTAAATTGGAGCTATATACAGGGAGTACCAGATCGATGTGGAGATATATACAGGATGTACCAGTACCATATCAATGTGGAGCTATATACAGGAAGTACCAGATCAATGTGGAGGTATATACAGAGAGTACCAGTACCAGATCAATGTGCAGTGGTACGAGGTATTTAAAGTCTATCAATCAAATGTATTTATTATCCCTTTTTACATCAGCTGATGTCACAAAGTGCTTTACAGAAACCCAGCCTAAAACCCCAAACAGCAAGCAATGCATTTAACTACATTGGGGCGGCATCCCAAACATGCTCAATGGGTGACATGTCTGGTGAGTACGCAGGCCATGGAAGAACTGGGACATGCTGTCGTACACGTCGGTCCAGAGCATCCCAAACATGCTCAATTAGTGAGTATGCAGGCCATGGAAGAACTGGGACATTTTTCCTTGCGACATGCATTATCATGCTGAAACATGAGTTGATGGCGGCGGGTGAATGGCACAACCATGGGCCTCAGGATCTCGTCACGGTATCTCTATGCATTCACATTTCAATCGATAAAAATGCATTTGTTTCCGTCGTCCGTCACGACCCTGGTGAGGACGATGAGCTTCCCTGAGACTGTTTCTGACAGTTCTGAGCAGAAATTATTCGGTTGTGCGAACCCATAGTACCATCAGCTGTCCGGGTGGCTGGTCTCAGACGAGCCAGAACAGAGTGGATACCAATACTGCTGGATCTGTGACTAATGGCTGTAACATGACTGAGGTTATCACTCAACCAACTAGAGTGTAGACCAATAGTATTGGATCTGTGACTAATGGCTGTAACATGACTCAGGTAAATCACTCAACCAACTAGAGTGTAGACCAATAGTATTGGATCTGTGACTAATGGCTGTAACATGACTCAGGTAAATCACTCAACCAACTAGAGTGTAGACCAATATTATTGGATCTGTGACTAATGGCTGTAACATGACTCAGGTAAATCACTCAACCAACTAGAGTGTAGACCAATAGTATTGGGTCTGTTACATCCACTTTTATTGATCGTATCTTCACCAATGCTGCAGAGCTTTGCTCCAAAGCAATTTCATTTCCCATTGGCTGTCGTGACAATAACATTGTAGCCATAACAAATGAAAGATAAAGTACCAAAGGCCTAAAGTTATTTACAAGAGTTCAAAACAAAATGTTTTTTTTTCAGGACTCAACATGTACAGTGGGGCAAATAAGTATTTAGTCAGCCACCAATTGTGCATGTTCTCCCACTTAAAACGATGAGAGAGGCATGTAATTTCCATCATAGGTACACTTCAACTATGACAGACAAAATGAGAACAAAAAATCCAGAAAATTACATTGTAGGATTTGTAATGAATTTATTTGCAAATTATGGTGGAAAGTAAGTATTTGGTCACCTACAAACAAGCAATATTTCTGGCTCTCACAGACCTGTAACTTCTTCTTTATGAGGCTCCTCTGTCCTCCACTCGGCCACCCCACATAGCCTGGTTCTTCTCGGGGTTTATAATCTCCACCCGGCACAGCCAGAAGAGGACTGGCCAACCCTCATAGCCTGGTTCCTCTCTAGGTTTATAATCTCCACCCGGCACAGCCAGAAGAGGTCTGGCCACCCCACATAGCCTGGTTCCTCTCTAGGTTTCTTCCTAGGTTGGGTTTCTGTACAGCACTTTGAGATATCAGCTGATGTACGAAGGGCTATATAAATACATTGGATTTGATTTTGATTCAATAACAGGTACTGAGGAGATGTATTCTATGACTTGTTTTTTGTATCAGATATTTCCATAGTGGGACAGTTGCTCGCACTACGTTGCTCACATTACTACAGGGGCTACAATGTAAACAGATGTCTAGGGCTCGGTGGAATGCAAATGCCTCATCACGTGATGCTGCGTTCAAATCCCGTCTCGAATGTCAGTTACCTACTGGAAAAGTGCCACCTACAAAAGGTACTGTAGGTGCCTTTGGAGGCTGGTAGGCAGGAGGAGATGCATTTGGAGACTGGTAGGCAGGAGGAGCTGCATTTGGAGGCTGGTAGGCAGGAGGAGCTGCATTTGGAGACTGGTAGGCAGGAGGAGCTGCATTTGGAGACTGGTAGGAAGGAGGCAGCTGCATTTGGAGACTGGTAGGCAGGAGGAGCTGCATTTGGAGACTGGTAGGCAGGAGGAGCTGCATTTGGAGGCTGGTAGGCAGGAGGAGATGCATTTGGAGACTGGTAGGCAGGAAGAGCTGCATTTGGAGACTGGTAGGCAGGAGGAGCTGCATTTGGAGACTGGTAGGCAGAAGGAGCTGCATTTGGAGACTGGTAGGCAGGAGGCAGCTGCATTTGGAGACTGGTAGGAAGGAGGCAGCTGCATTTGGAGACTGGTAGGCAGGAGGCAGCTGCATTTGGAGACTGGTAGGCAGGAGGAGCTGCATTTGGAGACTGGTAGGCAGGAGGCAGCTGCATTTGGAGACTGGTAGGCAGGAGGCAGCTGCATTTGGAGACTGGTATGCAGGAAGCAGCTGCATTTGGAGACTGGTAATTAGGAGGCAGCTGCATTTGGAGACTGGTAGGCAGGAGGCAGCTGCATTTGGAGACTGGTAGGCAGGAGGAGCTGCATTTGGAGACTGGTATGCAAGAGGCAGCTGCATTTGGAGACTGGTAGGCAGGAGGCAGCTGCATTTGGAGACTGGTAATTAGGAGGCAGCTGCATTTGGATTGTGACACAGCCAAGGTGTTAGTGACTCTGTTATTTTCAATGGGAGGTCATTCGGGACAGTCGGTCTCTCTTCACGCCAACAATCGATATTCAAATATTGGAACTTGTTTTTCATTGGCTTTCGATTTCTCTTTCAATTTGTAATTGGGTTAGACAGCGGCCGTACACTTCCTCTTCAGAACTGTTCTGTGCTCTTCACCACTCCGCCATGGCAACAAGTCAATCCAGACTAAAAGGCTGCAATAAAATTACAAAACGCAATTCATGTCTTTTTAGTTCCTGATTGGCTGTCTTTGTGATTGGTCCTAAATGCCACCCAATCTCTTTTCAGCGATGATCGCTACGGTGATATCTATGGGAACCTGTCGTGACTAGTTGATTGGTTCTATTATTAGAATTCACAGAAGCTTTTCACATAAAAGACTCTCACCAACATCACTGGCTGAGGTTTATTGAATTTGACAGAGCACCTCCAAATTACCACCCATTCACATGTCATCACAATAACACAAATTATATAAGAAATCATAGTCTGAATGGTCTGGATGTCAAACTTCTGTCTCTAAAAAGAAAGGCATGTCAATTATCTTACTTCCTGCCTTTGTGTTTTCATTTTAAGAGCCCAGTGGACGTAAGAAACCATTAACAAAAGTTAAATAAATCACTAAATTATTCAGGCTCAGTTTGATGTGGTGATTTAGTTTTCTCCTTTATTTCTCTGGCCACATAGTGTATTGGTTCTGATGTAAGGACAGCTCAGACAGGATCTGTATTGTATTGGTTCTGTTCTATAGATAGCTCAGACAGGACCAGTATTGTATTGGTTCTGTTCTATAGATAGCTCAGACAGGATCTGTATTGTATTGGTTGTGTTCTATAGATAGCTCAGACAGGATCTGTGTTGTATTGGTTCTGTTCTATAGATAGCTCAGACAGGATCTGTATTGTATTGGTTCTGTTCTATAGATAGCTCAGACAGGATCTGTGTTGTATTGGTTCTGTTCTATAGATAGCTCAGACAGGATCTGTATTGTATTGGTTCTGTTCTATAGATAGCTCAGACAGGATCTGTATTGTATTGGTTCTGTTCTATAGATAGCTCAGACAGGATCTGTATTGTATTGTGTATGTTGTATAGATAGTTCAGACAGGATCTGTATTGTATTGGTTCTGTTCTATAGATAGCTCAGACAGGATCTGTATTGTATTGTGTATGCTGTATAGATAGCTCAGACAGGATCTGTATTGTATTGGTTCTGTTCTATAGATAGCTCAGACAGGATCTGTATTGTATTGGTTCTGTTCTATAGATAGCTCAGACAGGATCTGTATTGTATTGGTTCTGTTCTATAGATAACTCAGACAGGATCTGTATTGTATTGGTTCTGTTCTATAGATAGCTCAGACAGGATCTGTGTTGTATTGGTTCTGTTCTATAGATAGCTCAGACAGGATCTGTATTGTATTGGTTCTGTTCTATAGATAGCTCAGACAGGATCTGTATTGTATTGGTTCTGTTCTATAGATAACTCAGACAGGATCTGTGTTGTATTGGTTCTGTTCTATAGATAACTCAGACAGGATCTGTGTTGTATTGGTTCTGTTCTATAGATAGCTCAGACAGGATCTGTATTGTATTGGTTCTGTTCTATAGATAGCTCAGACAGGATCTGTATTGTATTGGTTCTGTTCTATAGATAACTCAGACAGGATCTGTGTTGTATTGGTTCTGTTCTATAGATAGCTCAGACAGGATCTGTATTGTATTGGTTCTGTTCTATAGATAGCTCAGACAGGATCTGTATTGTATTGGTTCTGTTCTATAGATAACTCAGACAGGATCTGTGTTGTATTGGTTCTGTTCTATAGATAACTCAGACAGGATCTGTGTTGTATTGGTTCTGTTCTATAGATAGCTCAGACAGGATCTGTATTGTATTGGTTGTGTTCTATAGATAGCTCAGACAGGATCTGTATTGTATTGGTTCTGTTCTATAGATAGCTCAGACAGGATCTGTATTGTATTGTGTATGTTGTATAGATAGTTCAGACAGGATCTGTATTGTATTGGTTCTGTTCTATAGATAGCTCAGACAGGATCTGTATTGTATTGTGTATGCTGTATAGATAGCTCAGACAGGATCTGTATTGTATTGGTTCTGTTCTATAGATAGCTCAGACAGGATCTGTATTGTATTGGTTCTGTTCTATAGATAGCTCAGACAGGATCTGTATTGTATTGGTTCTGTTCTATAGATAACTCAGACAGGATCTGTATTGTATTGGTTCTGTTCTATAGATAGCTCAGACAGGATCTGTGTTGTATTGGTTCTGTTCTATAGATAGCTCAGACAGGATCTGTATTGTATTGGTTCTGTTCTATAGATAGCTCAGACAGGATCTGTATTGTATTGGTTCTGTTCTATAGATAGCTCAGACAGGATCTGTATTGTTTTGGTTCTGTTCTATAGATAACTCAGACAGGATCTGTGTTGTATTGGTTCTGTTCTATAGATAACTCAGACAGGATCTGTGTTGTATTGGTTCTGTTCTATAGATAGCTCAGACAGGATCTGTATTGTATTGGTTCTGTTCTATAGATAGCTCAGACAGGATCTGTATTGTATTGGTTCTGTTCTATAGATAACTCAGACAGGATCTGTGTTGTATTGGTTCTGTTCTATAGATAGCTCAGACAGGATCTGTATTGTATTGTGTATGTTGTATAGATAGCTCAGACAGGATCTGTGTTGTATTGGTTCTGTTCTATAGATAACTCAGACAGGATCTGTGTTGTATTGGTTCTGTTCTATAGATAGCTCAGACAGGATCTGTATTGTATTGGTTCTGTTCTATAGATAGCTCAGACAGGATCTGTATTGTATTGTGTATGTTGTATAGATAGCTCAGACAGGATCTGTGTTGTATTGGTTCTGTTCTATAGATAACTCAGACAGGATCTGTATTGTATTGTGTATGTTCTATAGATAGCTCAGACAGGATCTGTATTGTATTGGTTCTGTTCTATAGATAGCTCAGACAGGATCTGTATTGTATTGGTTCTGTTCTATAGATAACTCAGACAGGATCTGTGTTGTATTGGTTCTGTTCTATAGATAACTCAGACAGGATCTGTGTTGTATTGGTTCTGTTCTATAGATAACTCAGACAGGATCTGTGTTGTATTGGTTCTGTTCTATAGATAGCTCAGACAGGATCTGTATTGTATTGTGTATGTTCTATAGATAGCTCAGACAGGATCTGTATTGTATTGGTTGTGTTCTATAGATAGCTCAGATAGGATCTGTGTTGTATTGGTTCTGTTCTATAGATAACTCAGACAGGATCTGTATTGTATTGTGTATGTTCTATAGATAGCTCAGACAGGATCTGTATTGTATTGTGTATGTTCTATAGATAGCTCAGACAGGATCTGTATTGTATTGGTTGTGTTCTATAGATAGCTCAGATAGGATCTGTGTTGTATTGGTTCTGTTCTATAGATAACTCAGACAGGACCAGTATTGTATTGGTTCTGTTCTATAGATAGCTCAGACAGGATCTGTATTGTATTGTGTATGTTGTATAGATAGCTCAGACAGGATCTGTGTTGTATTGGTTCTGTTCTATAGATAACTCAGACAGGACCAGTATTGTATTGGTTCTGTTGTATAGATAGCTCAGACAGGATCTGTATTGTATTGGTTCTGTTCTATAGATAGCTCAGACAGGACCTGTATTGTATTGTGTATGTTGTATAGATAGCTCAGACAGGATCTGTGTTGTATTGGTTCTGTTCTATAGATAGCTCAGACAGGATCTGTATTGTATTGGTTCTGTTCTATAGATAGCTCAGACAGGATCTGTATTGTATTGTTTCTGTTCTATAGATAGCTCAGACAGGATCTGTATTGTATTGTTTCTGTTCTATAGATAACTCAGACAGGACCAGTATTGTATTGTTTCTGTTGGACAGCTCTGACAGGACTAGCATACGTGCCGCCCTTGGTCTTGACAGTCTTGACACACACACACACACACACACACACACACACACACACACACACACACACACACACACACACACACACACACACACACACACACACACACACACACCTTAGTCTTGATGTGGCACTTGTTTACTCCAGCTGAGAGCAGCAAGGTCCCTGCTGAGGAATCTGGAATGCGTCCCAATTGCACCCTATTCCCTATGTAGTGGACTAATTTTGACTAGTACATATATAGGACTCTGGTCAAAAGTAGTGCACTATATAAGGAATAAGGTGCCGTTTGGGAAGCAACCTGAATGTTTGTCCTCTATTGATTAGCGACTCTGTTAGGGACACAAAGCTAATGCCTAAACTCTCATGTGAGATGAGCTTCAGGTTCAATAACTGCCTGTCTGTTCTTTCACTCACTACTTTCTCCCAGCCTCTTTCCTTTTCCCCTCTCCAGTCTCCCTCTCCAGCCTCCCTCTCCAGCCTCCCTCTCCAGCCTCCCTCTCCAGCCTCCCTCTCCAGCCTCCCTCTCCAGTCTCCCTCCTTCCCCCTCTCCAGCCTCCCTCTCCAGCCTCCCTCTCCAGCCTCCCTCTCCAGCCTCCCTCTCCAGTCTCCCTCCTTCCCCCTCTCCAGCCTCCCTCTCCAGCCTCCCTCTCCAGCCTCCCTCTCCAGCCTCCCTCTCTAGCCTCCCTCTCCAGCCTCCCTCTCCAGCCTCCCTCCTTCCTCATTCCCCCTCTCCAGTCTCCCTCCTTCCCATCTCCAGCCTCCCTCTCCAGCCTCCCTCCTTCCCCCTCATTTCCCTTTATCCAGCCTCCCTCCTTCCCCCTCATTTCCCTTTGTCCAGTCTCCCTCCTTCTCCCTCTCCAGCGTCCCTCCTTCCCCCTCTCCAGCCTCCCTCATTCCCCCTCTCCAGTCTCCCTCATTCCCCCTCTCCAGTCTCCCTCCTTCTCCCCCTCTCCAGTCTCCCTCCATTCCCCCTCTCCAGTCTCCCTCCCTCTCCAGTCGCCCTCATTCCCCCTCTCCAGTCTCCCTCATTCCCCCTCTCCAGTCTCCCTCCTTCTCGCTCTCCAGTCTCCCTCCTACACCCTCTCCAGCGTCCCTCCTTCCCCTTCTCCAGTCTCCCTCCTTCTCCCTCTCCAGTCTCCCTCCTCCCTCTCCAGTCTAGCTCCTTCTCCCTCTCCAGTCTCCCTCCTCCCTCTCCAGTCTCCCTCCTTCTCCCTCTCCAGTCTCCCTCCTTCTCCCTCTCCAGTCTCCCTCCTTCTCCCTCTCCAGTCTCCCTCCTTCTCCCTCTCCAGTCTCCCTCCTTCTCCCTCTCCAGTCTCCCTCCATTCCCCCGCTCCTGTCTCCCTCCTTCTCCCTCTCCAGTCTCCCTCCCTCTCCCTCTCCAGTCTCCCTCATTTCCCCTCTCCAGTCTCCCTCCTTCCCCTTCTCCAGTCTCCCTCCTTCTCCCTCTCCAGTCTCCCTCCATTCTCCCTCTCCAGTCTCCCTCCTCCCTCTCCAGTCTAGCTCCTTCTCCCTCTCCAGTCTCCCTCCTCCCTCTCCAGTCTAGCTCCTTCTCCCTCTCCAGTCTCCCTCCTCCCTCTCCAGTCTAGCTCCTTCTCCCTCTCCAGTCTCCCTTCTCCCTCTCCAGTCTCCCTCCTTCTCCCTCTCCAGTCTCCCTCCATTCCCCCTCTCCAGTCTCCATTCTCCCTCTCCAGTCTCCCTCCTTCTCCCCCTCTCCAGTCTCCCTCCATTCCCCCTCTCCAGTCTCCCTCCATTCCCCCTCTCCAGTCTCCCTCCATTCCCCCTCTCCAGTCTCCCTCCTTCCCCTTCTCCAGTCTCCCTCCTTCTCCCTCTCCAGTCTAGCTCCTTCTCCCTCTCCAGTCTCCCTCCATTCCCCCTCTCCAGTCTCCATTCTCCCTCTCCAGTCTCCCTCCATTCCCCCTCTCCAGTCTCCCTCCATTCCCCCTCTCCAGTCTCCCTCCTTCCCCTTCTCCAGTCTCCCTCCTTCTCCCTCTCCAGTCTAGCTCCTTCTCCCTCTCCAGTCTCCCTCCATTCCCCCTCTCCAGTCTCCATTCTCCCTCTCCAGTCTCCCTCCTTCTCCCCCTCTCCAGTCTCCCTCCTTCTCCCTCTCCAGTCTCCCTCCATTCTCCCTCTCCAGTCTCCCTCCTCCCTCTCCAGTCTAGCTCCTTCTCCCTCTCCAGTCTCCCTCCTCCCTCTCCAGTCTAGCTCCTTCTCCCTCTCCAGTCTCCCTTCTCCCTCTCCAGTCTCCCTCCTTCTCCCTCTCCAGTCTCCCTCCATTCCCCCTCTCCAGTCTCCATTCTCCCTCTCCAGTCTCCCTCCTTCTCCCCCTCTCCAGTCTCCCTCCTTCTCCCCCTCTCCAGTCTCCCTCCTTCCCCTTCTCCAGTCTCCCTCCTTCTCCCTCTCCAGTCTAGCTCCTTCTCCCTCTCCAGTCTCCCTCCATTCCCCCTCTCCAGTCTCCATTCTCCCTCTCCAGTCTCCCTCCTTCTCCCCCTCCAGTCTCCCTCCATTCCCCCTCTCCAGTCTCCCTCCATTCCCCCTCTCCAGTCTCCCTCCATTCCCCCTCTCCAGTCTCCCTCCATTCCCCCTCTCCAGTCTCCATTCTCCCTCTCCAGTCTCCCTCCTTCTCCCCCTCTCCAGTCTCCCTCCATTCCCCCTCTCCAGTCTCCCTCCATTCCCCTCTCCAGTCTCCCTCCATTCCCCCTCTCCAGTCTCCCTCCATTCCCCCTCTCCAGTCTCCCTCCTTCTCCCTCTCCAGTCTAGCTCCTTCTCCCTCTCCAGTCTCCCTCCTCCCTCTCCA
The DNA here is from genome assembly GCF_036934945.1 of Oncorhynchus masou masou. Taxonomy (NCBI): domain Eukaryota; kingdom Metazoa; phylum Chordata; class Actinopteri; order Salmoniformes; family Salmonidae; genus Oncorhynchus; species Oncorhynchus masou. Next base: position 75,795,179 of record NC_088229.1, read on the forward strand.
GTCTAGCTCCTTCTCCCTCTCCAGTCTCCCTCCTCCCTCTCCAGTCTAGCTCCTTCTCCCTCTCCAGTCTCCCTTCTCCCTCTCAGTCTCCCTCCTTCTCCCTCTCCAGTCTCCCTCCATTCCCCCTCTCCAGTCTCCATTCTCCCTCTCCAGTCTCCCTCCTTCTCCCCCTCTCCAGTCTCCCTCCATTCCCCCTCTCCAGTCTCCCTCCATTCCCCCTCTCCAGTCTCCCTCCATTCCCCCTCTCCAGTCTCCCTCCTTCTCCCTCTCCAGTCTAGCTCCTTCTCCCTCTCCAGTCTCCCTCCATTCCCCCTCTCCAGTCTCCATTCTCCCTCTCCAGTCTCCCTCCTTCTCCCCCTCTCCAGTCTCCCTCCATTCCCCCTCTCCAGTCTCCCTCCATTCCCCCTCTCCAGTCTCCCTCCATTCCCCCTCTCCAGTCTCCTCCATTCCCCCTCTCCAGTCTCCATTCTCCCTCTCCAGTCTCCCTCCTTCTCCCCCTCTCCAGTCTCCCTCCATTCCCCCTCTCCAGTCTCCCTCCATTCCCCCTCTCCAGTCTCCCTCCATTCCCCCTCTCCAGTCTCCCTCCATTCCCCCTCTCCAGTCTCCCTCCTTCTCCCTCTCCAGTCTAGCTCCTTCTCCCTCTCCAGTCTCCCTCCTCCCTCTCCAGTCTAGCTCCTTCTCCCTCTCCAGTCTCCCTCCTCCCTCTCCAGTCTAGCTCCTTCTCCCTCTCCAGTCTCCCTTCTCCCTCTCCAGTCTCCCTCCTTCTCCCTCTCCAGTCTCCCTCCATTCCCCCTCTCCAGTCTCCATTCTCCCTCTCCAGTCTCCCTCCTTCTCCCCCTCTCCAGTCTCCCCTCTCCAGTCTCCCCCCCCTCTCCAGTCTACCTCCATTCCCCCTCTCCAGTCTCCCTCCATTCCCCCTCTCCAGTCTCCCTCCATTCCCCCTCTCCAGTCTCCCTCCATTCCCCCTCTCCAGTCTCCCTCCTTCCCCCTCTCCAGTCTCCCTCCTTCCCCCTCTCCAGTCCCCCTCCATTCCCCCTCTCCAGTCTCCCTCCATTCCCCCTCTCCAGTCTCCCTCCATTCCCCCTCTCAGTCTCCCTCCATTCCCCCTCTCCAGTCTCCCTCCATTCCCCCTCTCCAGTCTCCCTCCATTCCCCCTCTCCAGTCTCCCTCCATTCCCCCTCTCCAGTCTCCCTCCTTCCCCCTCTCCAGTCTCCCTCCTTCCCCCCTCTCCAGTCTCCCTCCTTCCCCCTCTCCAGTCTCCCTCCTTCCCCCTCTCCAGTCTCCCTCCTTCCCCCTCTCCAGTCTCCCTCCCAGTCTCCCTCCTTCCCCCTCTCCAGTCTCCCTCCTTCCCCCTCTCCAGTCTCCCTCCTTCCCCCTCTCCAGTCTCCCTCCTTCCCCCTCTCCAGTCTCCCTCCTTCCCCCTCTCCAGTCTCCCTCCTTCCCCTCTCCAGTCTCCCTCCTTCCCCCTCTCCAGTCTCCCTCCTTCCCCCTCTCCAGTCTCCCTCCTTCCCCCTCTCCAGTCTCCCTCCTTCCCCTCTCCTTCCAGTCTCCCTCCTTCCCCCTCTCCAGTCTCCCTCCTTCCCCCTCTCCAGTCTCCCTCCATTCCCCCTCTCCAGTCTCCCTCCATTCCCCCTCTCCAGTCTCCCTCCATTCCCCCTCTCCAGTCTCCCTCCTTCCCCCTCTCCAGTCTCCCCCCCTCCCAGTTCCCCCATCTCCAGTCTCCCTCCTTCTCCCCCTCCCCTCCCTCCAGTCTCCCTCCATTCCCCCTCTCCAGTCTCCCTCCTTCCCCCTCTCCAGTCTCCCTCCATTCCCCCTCTCAGTCTCCCTCCATTCCCCCTCTCCAGTCTCCCCTCCTCTCCCTCCATCCCCCTCCAGTCTCCCTCCATTCCCCCTCTCCAGTCTCCCTCCATTCCCCCTCTCCAGTCTCCCTCCATTCCCCCTCTCCAGTCTCCCTCCATTCCCCCTCTCCAGTCTCCCTCCTCCCCCCCTCTCCAGTCTCCCTCCTTCCCCCTCTCCAGCCCCCTCTCCAGTCTCCCTCCATTCCCCCTCTCCAGTCTCCCTCCTTCCCCCTCTCCAGTCTCCCTCCATTCCCCCTCTCCAGTCTCCCCATCCTCTCCCTCCATCCCAGTCTCCCTCCATTCCCCCTCTCCAGTCTCCCTCCATTCCCCCTCTCCAGTCTCCCCATTCCCCCTCTCCAGTCTCCCTCCATTCTCCAGTCTCCCTCCTTCCCCCCTCTCCAGTCTCCCTCCCTTCCCCCTCTCCAGTCTCCCTCCTTCTCCCCCTCTCCAGTCCATTCCCCCTCTCCAGTCCCCTCCATTCCCCCTCTCCAGTCTCCCTCCATTCCCCCTCTCCAGTCTCCCTCCATTCCCCCTCTCCAGTCTCCCTCCATTCCCCCTCTCCAGTCTCCCTCCATTCCCCCTCTCCAGTCTCCCTCCATTCCCCCTCTCCAGTCTCCCTCCATTCCCCTCTCCAGTCTCCCTCCTTCCCCCTCTCCAGTCTCCCTCCATTCCCCCTCTCCAGTCTCCCTCCATTCCTCCCCCTCCAGTCTCCCTCCATTCCCCCTCTCCAGTCTCCCTCCATTCCCCCTCTCCAGTCTCCCTCCATTCCCCCTCTCCAGTCTCCTCCTTCCCCCTCTCCAGTCTCCCTCCATTCCCCCTCTCCTCCCTCCATTCCCCCTCTCCAGTCTCCCTCCATCTCCCTCCTTCTCCTCCAGTCTCCCTCCATTCCCCCTCTCCAGTCTCCCTCCATTCCCCCTCTCCAGTCTCCCTCCATTCCCCCTCTCCAGTCTCCCTCCTTTCCCCTCTCCAGTCTCCCTCCTTCTCCCCTCTCCAGCCTCCCTCTCCAGTCTCCCTCCATTCCCCCTCTCCAGTCTCCCTCCTTCCCCCTCTCCAGTCTCCCTCCATTCCCCCTCTCCAGTCTCCCTCCATTCCCCCTCTCCAGTCTCCCTCCTTCCCCCTCTCCAGTCTCCCTCCATTCCCCCTCTCCAGTCTCCCTCCATTCCCCCTCTCCAGTCTCCCTCCAGTCTCCCCCTCTCCAGTCTCCCTCCATTCCCCCTCTCCAGTCTCCCTCCTTCCCCCTCTCCAGTCTCCCTCCTTCCCCTCTCCAGTCTCCCTCCAGTTCCCCCTCCCCCTCTCCAGTCTCCTCCTTCCCCCTCTCCAGTCTCCCTCCATTCCCCCTCTCCAGTCTCCCTCCTTCCCCCTCTCCAGTCTCCCTCCATTCCCCCTCTCCAGTCTCCCTCCATTCCCCCTCTCCAGTCTCCCTCCATTCCCCCTCCCAGTCTCCCTCCATTCCCCCTCTCCAGTCTCCTCCATTCCCCCTCTCCAGTCTCCCTCCATTCCCCCTCTCCAGTCTCCCTCCATTCCCCCTCTCCAGTCTCCCTCCATTCCCCTCTCCCAGTCTCCCTCCTTCCCCCTCTCCAGTCTCCCTCCATTCCCTCCTCCAGTCTCCCTCCATTCCCTCTCCAGTCTCCCTCCATTCCCCCTCTCCAGTCTCCCTCCAGTTCCCCCCCCTCTCCAGTCTCCATTCCCCCTCTCCAGTCTCCCTCCATTCCCCCTCTCCAGTCTCCCTCCATTCCCCCTCTCCAGTCTCCCTCCTTCCCCCTCTCCAGTCTCCCTCCATTCCCCCTCCCCTCCCTCCTTCCCCCCTCTCCAGTCTCCCTCTCCCAGTCTCCTCCATTCCCCCTCTCCAGTCTCCCTCCTTCCCCCTCTCCAGTCTCCCTCCATTCCCCCTCTCCAGTCTCCCTCCATTCCCCCTCTCCAGTCTCCCTCCTTCCCCCTCTCCAGTCTCCCTCCTTCCCCCTCTCCAGTCTCCCTCCCCCCCTCTCCAGTCTCCCTCCTTCCCCCTCTCCAGTCTCCCTCCATTCCCCCTCTCCAGTCTCCCTCCATTCCCCCTCTCCAGTCTCCCTCCAGTCCCCCTCCAGTCTCCCTCCATTCCCCCTCTCCAGTCTCCCTCCTTCCCCCTCTCCAGTCTCCCTCCTTCTCCCCCTCCAGTCTCCCTCCATTCCCCCTCTCCAGTCTCCCTCCTTCCCCTCTCCAGTCTCCCTCCATTCCCCCTCTCCAGTCTCCCTCCTTCCCCCTCTCCAGTCTCCCTCCATTCCCCCTCTCCAGTCTCCCTCCATTCCCCCTCTCCAGTCTCCCTCCATTCCCCCTCTCCTCCCTCCTCTCCCTCCCAGCCCCCTCTCCAGTCTCCCTCCTTCCCCCATCTCCATCCAGCCCTCCATTCCCCCTCTCCAGTCTCCCTCCATTCCCCTCTCCAGTCTCCCTCCTTCCCCCTCTCCAGTCTCCTCCATTCTCCCTCTCCAGTCTCCCTCCTTTCCCCCTCTCCAGTCTCCCTCCATTCCCCCTCTCCAGTCTCCCCCCATTCCCCCTCTCCAGTCTCCCTCCTTCCCCCTCTCCAGTCTCCCTCCATTCCCCCTCTCCAGTCTCCCTCCATTCCCCCTCTCCAGTCTCCCTCCATTCCCCCTCTCCAGTCTCCCTCCATTCCCCCTCTCCAGTCTCCCTCCATTCCCCCTCTCCAGTCTCCCTCCATTCCCCCTCTCCAGTCTCCCTCCATTCCCCCTCTCCAGTCTCCCTCCATTCCCCCTCTCCAGTCTCCCTCCTTCTCCCCTCTCCAGCCTCCCTCCCTCCCCTCCATTCCCCCTCTCCAGTCTCCCTCCTTCCCCCTCTCCAGTCTCCCTCCATTCCCCCTCTCAGTCTCCCTCCATTCCCCCTCTCCAGTCTCCCTCCTTCCCCCTCTCCAGTCTCCCTCCATTCCCCTCTCCAGTCTCCCTCCATTCCCCCTCTCCAGTCTCCCTCCATTCCCCCTCTCCAGTCTCCCTCCATTCCCCCTCTCCAGTCTCCCTCCTTCCCCCTCTCCAGTCTCCCTCCCCCCTCTCCAGTCCCCTCCATTCCCCCCTCTCCAGTCTCCCTCCATTCCCCCTCTCCAGTCTCCCTCCATTCCCCCTCTCCAGTCTCCCCATCCCCCTCTCCCTCCCTCCATTCTCCCAGTCTCCCTCCATTCCCCCTCTCCAGTCTCCCAGTCTCCATCTCCCCCTCTCCAGTCTCCTCCTCCCCCCTCCCTCTCCAGTCTCCCTCCATTCCCCCTCTCCAGTCTCCCTCCTTCCCCCTCTCCAGTCTCCCTCCATTCCCCCTCTCCAGTCTCCCTCCATTCCCCCTCTCCAGTCTCCCCTCCATTCCCCCTCTCCAGTCTCCCTCCATTCCCCCTCTCCAGTCTCCCTCCATTCCCCCTCTCCAGTCTCCCTCCATTCCCCCTCCAGTCTCCCTCCATTCCCCTCCAGTCTCCCTCCATTCCCCCTCTCCAGTCTCCCTCCATTCCCCCTCTCCAGTCTCCCCTCCTTCCCCCTCTCCAGTCTCCCTCCTTCCCCCCCTCTCCAGTCTCCCTCCATTCCCCCTCTCCAGTCTCCCTCCTTCCCCCTCTCCAGTCTCCTCCATTCCCCCTCTCCAGTCTCCCTCCATTCCCCCTCTCCAGTCTCCCTCCATTCCCCCTCTCCAGTCTCCCTCCATTCCCCCTCTCCAGTCTCCATTCTCCAGTCTCCCCATTCCCCTCTCCAGTCTCCCTCCATTCCCCCTCTCCAGTCTCCCTCCATTCCCCCTCTCCAGTCTCCCTCCTTTCCCCCTCTCCAGTCTCCCAGTCCATTCCCCCTCTCCAGTCTCCCTCCATTCCCCCTCTCCAGTCTCCCTCCATTCCCCCTCTCCAGTCTCCCTCCATTCCCCCTCTCCAGTCTCCCTCCATTCCCCCTCTCCAGTCTCCCTCCATTCCCCCTCTCCAGTCTCCCCCTCCATTCCCCCTCTCCAGTCTCCCTCCATTCCCCCTCTCCAGTCTCCCTCCTTCCCCCTCTCCAGTCTCCCTCCATTCTCCCTCTCCAGTCTCCCTCCTTCTCCCCCTCTCCAGCCTCCCTCTCCAGTCTCCCTCCATTCCCCCTCTCCAGTCTCCCTCCTTCCCCCTCTCCAGTCTCCATCCATTCCCCCTCTCCAGTCTCCCTCCATTCCCCCTCTCCAGTCTCCCTCCTTCCCCCTCTCCAGTCTCCCTCCATTCCCCCTCTCCAGTCTCCCTCCATTCCCCCTCTCTCCAGTCTCCCTCCTTCCCCCTCTCCAGTCTCCCTCCATTCCCCCTCTCCAGTCTCCCTCCATTCCCCCTCTCCAGTCTCCCTCCTTCCCCCTCTCCAGTCTCCCTCCATTCCCCCTCTCCAGTCTCCCTCCATTCCCCCTCTCCAGTCTCCCTCCTTCTCCCCCTCTCCAGCCTCCCTCTCCAGTCTCCCTCCATTCCCCCTCTCCAGTCTCCCTCCTTCCCCCTCTCCAGTCTCCCTCCATTCCCCCTCTCCAGTCTCCCTCCTTCCCCTCTCCAGTCTCCCTCCATTCCCCCTCTCCAGTCTCCCTCCATTCCCCCTCTCCAGTCTCCCTCCTTCCCCCTCTCCAGCCTCCCTCTCCAGCCTCCCTCTCCAGCCTCCCTCCTTCCCCCTCATTTCCCTTTATCCAGCCTCTCCCTTCCCCCTCTCCAGTCTCCCTCCATTCCCCCTCTCCAGTCTCCCTCCTTCCCCCTCTCCAGTCTCCCTCCATTCTCCCTCTCCAGTCTCCCCTCCTTCTCCCCCTCTCCAGCCTCCCTCTCCAGTCTCCCTCCATTCCCCCTCTCCAGTCTCCCTCCTTCCCCCTCTCCAGTCTCCCTCCATTCCCCCTCTCCAGTCTCCCTCCATTCCCCCTCTCCAGTCTCCCTCCATTCCCCATCTCCAGTCTCCCTCCATTCCCCCTCTCCAGTCTCCCTCCATTCCCCCTCTCCAGTCTCCCTCCATTCCCCCTCTCCAGTCTCCCTCCTTCCCCCTCTCCAGTCTCCCTCCATTCTCCCTCTCCAGTCTCCCTCCTTCTCCCCTCTCCAGCCTCCCTCTCCAGTCTCCCTCCATTCCCCCTCTCCAGTCTCCCTCCTTCCCCCTCTCCAGTCTCCCTCCATTCCCCCTCTCCAGTCTCCTCCATTCCCCCTCTCCAGTCTCCCTCCATTCCCCCTCTCCAGTCTCCCTCCTTCCCCCTCTCCAGTCTCCCTCCATTCCCCCTCTCCAGTCTCCCTCCTTCCCCCTCTCCAGTCTCCCTCCATTCCCCCTCTCCAGTCTCCCTCCATTCCCCCTCTCCAGTCTCCCTCCTTCCCCCTCTCCAGCCTCCCTCCCAGCCTCCTCTCCAGCCTCCCTCCTTCCCCCTCATTTCCCTTTATCCAGCCTCTCTCCTTCCCCCTCTCCAGTCTCCCTCCTTCCCATCTCCAGCCTCCCTCTCCAGCCTCCCTCCTTCCCCCTCATTTCCCTTTATCCAGTCTCCCTCCTTCTCCCTCTCCAGTCTCCCTCCATTCCCCCTCTCCAGTCTCCCTCCATTCCCCCTCTCCAGTCTCCCTCCATTCCCCCTCTCCAGTCTCCCTCCTTCCCCCTCTCCAGTCTCCCTCCATTCTCCCTCTCCAGTCTCCCTCCTTCTCCCCTCTCCAGCCTCCCTCTCCAGTCTCCCTCCATTCCCCCTCTCCAGTCTCCCTCCTTCCCCCTCTCCAGTCTCCCTCCATTCCCCCTCTCCAGTCTCCCTCCATTCCCCCTCTCAGTCTCCCTCCTTCCCCCTCTCCAGTCTCCCTCCATTCCCCCTCTCCAGTCTCCCTCCATTCCCCCTCTCCAGTCTCCCTCCATTCCCCCTCTCCAGTCTCCCTCCATTCCCCCTCTCCAGTCTCCCTCCATTCCCCCTCTCCAGTCTCCCTCCTTCCCCTCTCCAGTCTCCCTCCATTCCCCCTCTCCAGTCTCCCTCCTTCCCCCTCTCCAGTCTCCCTCCTTCTCCCCCTCTCCAGCCTCCCTCTCCAGTCTCCTCCATTCCCCCTCTCCAGTCTCCCTCCTTCCCCCTCTCCAGTCTCCCTCCATTCCCCCTCTCCAGTCTCCCTCCATTCCCCCTCTCCAGTCTCCCTCCATTCCCCCTCTCCAGTCTCCCTCCATTCCCCCTCTCCAGTCTCCCTCCATTCCCCCTCTCCAGTCTCCCTCCATTCCCCCTCTCCAGTCTCCCTCCATTCCCCCTCTCCAGTCTCCCTCCTTCCCCCTCTCCAGTCTCCCTCCATTCTCCCTCTCCAGTCTCCCTCCTTCTCCCCCTCTCCAGCCTCCCTCTCCAGTCTCCCTCCATTCCCCCTCTCCAGTCTCCCTCCTTCCCCCTCTCCAGTCTCCCTCCATTCCCCCTCTCCAGTCTCCCTCCATTCCCCCTCTCCAGTCTCCCTCCATTCCCCCTCTCCAGTCTCCCTCCTTCCCCCTCTCCAGTCTCCCTCCATTCCCCCTCTCCAGTCTCCCTCCATTCCCCCTCTCCAGTCTCCCTCCATTCCCCCTCTCCAGTCTCCCTCCTTCCCCCTCTCCAGTCTCCCTCCATTCTCCCTCTCCAGTCTCCCTCCTTCCCCCTCTCCAGCCTCCTCCCAGTCTCCCTCCATTCCCCCTCTCCAGTCTCCCTCCTTCCCCCTCCAGTCTCCCTCCATTCCCCCTCTCCAGTCTCCCTCCATTCCCCCTCTCCAGTCTCCCTCCTTCCCCCTCTCCAGTCTCCCTCCATTCCCCCTCTCCAGTCTCCCTCCATTCCCCCTCTCCAGTCTCCCTCCTTCCCCTCTCCAGTCTCCCTCCATTCCCCCTCTCCAGTCTCCCTCCATTCCCCCTCTCCAGTCTCCCTCCTTCCCCCTCTCCAGTCTCCCTCCATTCCCCCTCTCCAGTCTCCCTCCATTCCCCCTCTCCAGTCTCCCTCCTTCTCCCCTCCCAGCCTCCCTCTCCAGTCTCCCTCCATTCCCCCTCTCCAGTCTCCCTCCTTCCCCCTCTCCAGTCTCCCTCCATTCCCCCTCTCCAGTCTCCCTCCTTCCCCCTCTCCAGTCTCCCTCCATTCCCCCTCTCCAGTCTCCCTCCATTCCCCCTCTCCAGTCTCCCTCCTTCCCCCTCTCCAGCCTCCCTCTCCAGCCTCCCTCTCCAGCCTCCCTCCTTCCCCCTCATTTCCCTTTATCCAGCCTCTCTCCTTCCCCCTCTCCAGTCTCCCTCCATTCCCCCTCTCCAGTCTCCCTCCTTCCCCCTCTCCAGTCTCCCTCCATTCTCCCTCTCCAGTCTCCCTCCTTCTCCCCCTCTCCAGCCTCCCTCTCCAGTCTCCCTCCATTCCCCCTCTCCAGTCTCCCTCCTTCCCCCTCTCCAGTCTCCCTCCATTCCCCCTCTCCAGTCTCCCTCCAGTCTCCCTCCATTCCCCATCTCCAGTCTCCCTCCATTCCCCCTCTCCAGTCTCCCTCCATTCCCCCTCTCCAGTCTCCCTCCATTCCCCCTCTCCAGTCTCCCTCCTTCCCCCTCTCCAGTCTCCCTCCATTCTCCCTCTCCAGTCTCCCTCCTTCTCCCCCTCTCCAGCCTCCCTCTCCAGTCTCCCTCCATTCCCCCTCTCCAGTCTCCCTCCTTCCCCCTCTCCAGTCTCCCTCCATTCCCCCTCTCCAGTCTCCCTCCATTCCCCCTCTCCAGTCTCCCTCCATTCCCCCTCTCCAGTCTCCCTCCTTCCCCCTCTCCAGTCTCCCTCCATTCCCCCTCTCCAGTCTCCCTCCTTCCCCCTCTCCAGTCTCCCTCCTTCTCCCCCTCTCCAGCCTCCCTCTCCAGTCTCCCTCCATTCCCCCTCTCCAGTCTCCCTCCTTCCCCCTCTCCAGTCTCCCTCCATTCCCCCTCTCCAGTCTCCCTCCATTCCCCCTCTCCAGTCTCCCTCCATTCCCCCTCTCCAGTCTCCCTCCTTCCCCCTCTCCAGTCTCCTCCATTCTCCCTCTCCAGTCTCCCTCCTTCTCCCCTCTCCAGCCTCCCTCTCCAGTCTCCCTCCATTCCCCCTCTCCAGTCTCCCTCCTTCCCCCTCTCCAGTCTCCCTCCATTCCCCCTCTCCAGTCTCCCTCCATTCCCCCTCTCCAGTCTCCCTCCATTCCCCCTCTCCAGTCTCCCTCCATTCCCCCTCTCCAGTCTCCCTCCTTCCCCCTCTCCAGTCTCCCTCCATTCTCCTTCTCCAGTCTCCCTCCTTCTCCCCCTCTCAGCCTCCCTCTCCAGTCTCCCTCCATTCCCCCTCTCCAGTCTCCCTCCTTCCCCCTCTCCAGTCTCCCTCCATTCCCCCTCTCCAGTCTCCCTCCATTCCCCCTCTCCAGTCTCCCTCCATTCCCCCTCTCCAGTCTCCCTCCTTCCCCCTCTCCAGTCTCCCTCCATTCCCCCTCTCCAGTCTCCCTCCTTCCCCCTCTCCAGTCTCCCTCCATTCCCCCTCTCCAGTCTCCCTCCATTCCCCCTCTCCAGTCTCCCTCCTTCCCCCTCTCCAGCCTCCCTCTCCAGCCTCCCTCTCCAGCCTCCCTCCTTCCCCCTCATTTCCCTTTATCCAGCCTCTCTCCTTCCCCCTCTCCAGTCTCCCTCCTTCCCATCTCCAGCCTCCCTCTCCAGCCTCCCTCCTTCCCCCTCATTTCCCTTTATCCAGTCTCCCTCCTTCTCCCTCTCCAGTCTCACTCCATTCCCCCTCTCCAGTCTCCCTCCTTCTCCCCCTCTCCAGTCTCCCTCCTTCTCCCTCTCAAGTCTCCCTCCTTCTCCCGCTCCTGTCTCCCTCCTTCTCCCTCTCCAGTCTCCCTCCCTCCCCCTCTCCAGTCTCCCTCCTTCTCCCTCTCCAGTCTCACTCCATTCCCCCTCTCCAGTCTCCCTCCTTCTCCCCCTCTCCAGTCTCCCTCCTTCTCCCTCTCAAGTCTCCCTCCTTCTCCCGCTCCTGTCTCCTTCCTTCTCACTCTCCAGTCTCACTCATTCCCCCTCTCCAGTCTCCCTCCTTCTCGCTCTCCGATCTCCCTCCTACTCCCTCTCCAGCGTCCCTCCTTCCCCGTCTCCAGTCTCCCTCCTTCTCCCTCTCCAGTCTCCCTCCATTCCCCCTCTCCAGTCTCCCTCCTCCCTCTCCAGTCTCCCTCCATTCTCCCTCTCCAGTCTCCCTCCTTCTCCCTCTCCAGTCTCCCTCCATTCCCCCTCTCCAGTCTCCCTCCTTCTCCCTCTCCAGTCTCCCTCCTTCTCCCTCTCCAGCGTCCCTCCTTCTCCCTCTCCAGTCTCCCTCCTTCTCCCTCTTCAGTCTCCCTCCATACCCCCTCTCCAGTCTCCCTCCTTCTCCCTCTCCCGTCTCCCTCCTTCTCCCTCTCCAGTCTCCCTCCTTCTCCCTCTCCAGTCTCCCTCCTTCTCGCCCTCTACAGTCTCCCTCCTTCTCCCCTCTCCAGTCTCCCTCCTTCTCCCTCTACAGTCTCCCTCCTTCTCCCCTCTCCAGTCTCCCTCCTTCTCCCCTCTCAAGTCTCCCTCCTTCTCCCTCTCCAGACTCCCTCCTTCTCCCTCTCCAGTCTCCCTCCTTCTCGCCCTCTACAGTCTCCCTCCTTCTCCCCTCTCCAGTCTCCCTCCTTCTCCCTCTACAGTCTCCCTCCTTCTCCCCTCTCCAGTCTCCCTCCTTCTCCCCTCTCAAGTCTCCCTCCTTCTCCCTCTCCAGTCTCCCTCCTTCTCGCCCTCTCCAGTCTCCCTCCTTCTCCCTCTCCAGTCTCCCTCCTTCTCGCCCTCTACAGTCTCCCTCCTTCTCCCCTCTCCAGTCTCCCTCCTTCTCCCTCTACAGTCTCCCTCCTTCTCCCCTCTCCAGTCTCCCTCCTTCTCCCCTCTCAAGTCTCCCTCCTTCTCCCTCTCAAGTCTCCCTCCTTCTCCCTCTCCAGTCTCCCTCCTTCTCCCCTCTCAAGTCTCCCTCCTTCTCCCTCTCAAGTCTCCCTATTTCTCCCTCTCAAGTCTCCCTATTTCTCCCTCTCAAGTCTCCCTCCTTCTCCCCTCTCAAGTCTCCCTCCTTCTCCCTCTACAGTCTCCCTCTTTCTCCCCTCTCCAGTCTCCCTCCTTCTCCCTCTACAGTCTCCCTCCTTCTCCCCTCTCCAGTCTCCCTCCTTCTCCCCTCTCAAGTCTCCCTCCTTCTCCCTCTCAAGTCTCCCTCCTTCTCCCTCTCCAGTCTCCCTCCTTCTCGCCCTCTCCAGTCTCCCTCCTTCTCCCCTCTCAAGTCTCCCTCCTTCTCCCCTCTCCAGTCTCCCTCCTTCTCCCTCTACAGTCTCCCTCCTTCTCCCCTCTCCAGTCTCCCTCCTTCTCCCCTCTCAAGTCTCCCTCCTTCCCCCTCTCCAGTCTCCCTCCTTCCCCCTCTCCAGTCTCCCTCCTTCTCCCTCTCCAGTCTCCCTCCTTCTCCCCTCTCCAGTCTCCCTCCTTCTCCCTCTCCAGTCTCCCTCCTTCTCCCTCTCCAGTCTCCCTCCTTCTCCCCTCTCAAGTCTCCCTCCTTCTCCCTCTCCAGTCTCCCTCCTTCTCCCCTCTCAAGTCTCCCTCCTTCTCCCTCTCAAGTCTCCCTCCTTCTCCCTCTCCAGTCTCCCTCCTTCTCGCCCTCTCCAGTCTCCCTCCTTCTCCCCTCTCAAGTCTCCCTCCTTCTCCCTCTCCAGTCTCCCTCCTTCTCCCCTCTCAAGTCTCCCTACCTTCTCCCTCTCAAGTCTCCCTATTTCTCCCTCTCAAGTCTCCCTATTTCTCCCTCTCCAGTCTCCCTCCTTCTCGCCCTCTCCAGTCTCCCTCCTTCTCCCCTCTCAAGTCTCCCTCCTTCTCCCTCTCCAGCATCCCTCCTTCTCCCCCTCTCCATTCTCCCTCCCTCCCCCTCTCCAGTCTCCCTCCTTCTCCCCCCCACTCCAGTCTCCCTCCTTCCCCCTCTCCAGTCTCCCTCCTCCCCCCTCTCCAGCGTCCCTCCATTACCTCTCTCCTGTCTCTCTCCATTCCCCTACTCCAGTGTCCCTCCTTCCCCCTCTCCAGTCTCCCTCCTTCTCCTTCTCCCCTCTCCAGTCTCCCTCCATCTCCCTCTCTCCAGTCTGCCTCCTTCTCCCCTCTCCAGTCTCCCTCCATCTCCCTCTCTCCAGTCTGCCTCCTTCTCCCCCTCTCAAGTCTCCCTCCTTCTCCATCTCAAGTCTCCCTCCTTCTCCCCTTTTCCAGTCTCCCTCCTTCTCCCCCTCTCCAGTCTCCCTCCTTCTCCCCCTCTCAAGTCTCCCTCGTTCTCCCTCTCAAGTCTCCCTCCTTCTCCCTCTCCAGCATCCCTCCTTCTCCCCCTCTCCAGTCTACTTCCTTCTCCCCCTCCCCCTCTCCATTCTCCCTCCCTCCCCCTCTCCTGTCTCCCTCCTTCTCCCCCCCACTCCAGTCTCCCTCCTTCCCCCTCTCCAGTCTCCCTCCTCCCCCCTCTCCAGCGTCCCTCCATTACCTCTCTCCTGTCTCTCTCCATTCCCCTACTCCAGTGTCCCTCCTTCCCCCTCTCCAGTCTCCCTCCTTCTCCTTCTCCCCTCTCCAGTCTCCCTCCATCTCCCTCTCTCCAGTCTGCCTCCTTCTCCCTCTCCAGTCTCCCTCCATCTCCCTCTCTCCAGTCTGCCTCCTTCTCCCCCTCTCAAGTCTCCCTCCTTCTCCATCTCAAGTCTCCCTCCTTCTCCCCTTTTCCAGTCTCCCTCCTTCTCCCCCTCTCCAGTCTCCCTCCTTCTCCCCCTCTCAAGTCTCCCTCGTTCTCCCTCTCAAGTCTCCCTCCTTCTCCCTCTCCAGCATCCCTCCTTCTCCCCCTCTCCAGTCTACTTCCTTCTCCCCCTCCCCCTCTCCATTCTCCCTCCCTCCCCCTCTCCAGTCTCCCTCCTTTCCCCCCCCCAACTCCAGTCTCCCTCCTTCTCCCCCTCTCCAGTCTCCCTCCTTTCCCCCCCCCTCTCCAGTCTACTTCCTTCTCCCCCTCTCCCTCTCCATTCTCCCTCCCCCCCTCTCCAGTCTCCCCCTTCTCCCCCCTCTCCAGTCTCCTCCCTCCCCCTCTCCAGTCTCCCTCCCTCCCCCTCTCCAGTGTCCCTCCCTCCCCCTCTCCAGTCTCCCTCCCTCCCCTCTCCAGTCTCCCTCCCTCCCCCTCTCCTGTCTCCCTCCCTCCCCCTCTCCTGTCTCCCTCCTTTTCCCCCTCTCTAGTCTCCCTCCTCCCTCTCCAGTCTCCCTCCTTCCCCCTCTCCAGCGTCCCTCCCTCCCCCTCTCCAGTCTCCCTCCCTCCCCTCTCCAGTCTCCCTCCTTTTCCCCCTCCAGTCTCCCCCCCTCCCCCTCTCCAGTCTCCCTCCTTTTCCCCCTCTCCAGTCTCCCTCCCTCCCCCTCTCCAGCGTCCCTCCTTCCCCCTCTCCAGCGTCCCTCCTTCTCCCTCTCCAGCGTCCCTCCATTCCCCCTCTCCAGTCTCCCTCCTTCCCCTCTCCAGCGTCCCTCCTTCCCCCTCTCCAGCGTCCCTCCTTCCCCCTCTCCAGTCTCCCTCCTTCCCCCTCTCCAGTCTCCCTCCTTCCCCCTCTCCAGTCGTCCCTCCTTCCCCCTCTCCAGTCTCCCTCCATTCCCCCTCTCCAGTCTCCCTCCTTCCCCCTCTCCAGTCGTCCCTCCATTCCCCCTCTCCAGTCTCCCTCCTTCCCCCTCTCCAGTCTCCCTCCTTCCCCCTCCCAGTCTCCCTCCTTCCCCCTCTCCAGTCGTCCCTCCTTCCCCCTCTCCAGTCTCCCTCCTTCTCCCTCTCCAGTCTCCCTCCATCCCCCTCTCCAGCTCCCTCCTTCCCCCTCTCCAGTCTCCCTCCCCCCCTCTCCAGTCTCCCTCCTTCCCCCTCTCCAGTCTCCCTCCTTCCCCCTCTCCAGTCTCCCTCCTTCCCCCTCTCCAGTCTCCCTCCTTCCCCCTCTCCAGTCTCCCTCCTTCCCCCTCTCCAGTCTCCCTCCTTCTCCCTCTCCAGTCTCCCTCCTTCCCCCTCTCCAGTCTCCCTCCTTCCCCTCTCCAGCGTCCCTCCTTCCCCTCTCCAGTCTCCCTCCTTCCCCCCTCCTTCCCCCTCTCCAGTCTCCCTCCTTCCCCTCTCCTCCCTCTCCCCCTCCCCAGCGTCCCCCTTCTCCAGTCTCCCTCCTTCCCCCTCTCCAGTCTCCCTCCTTCCCCCTCCCCAGTCTCCCTCCTTCCCCCTCTCCAGTGTCCCTCCCTCCCCCTCTCCAGTCTCCCTCCCTCCCCCTCTCCAGTCTCCCTCCTTCCCCCTCTCCAGTCTCCCTCCCCCCCTCTCCAGTCTCCCTCCATCCCCCCTCTCCAGTCTCCCTACTTCTCCCTCTCCAGTCTCCCTCCTCTCCAGTCTCCCTCCATTTCCCCCTCTCCAGTCTCCCTCCCTCCCCCTCTCCAGTCTCCCTCCCTCCCCCTCTCCAGTCTCCCTCCTTCCCCCTCCAGTCTCCTCCCTCCCCTCCAGTCTCCCCCCTCCCCCTCCAGTCTCCCTCCTTCTCCCTCTCCAGTCTCCCTCCTCCCTCTCCAGTCTCCCTCCTTCCCCCTCTCCAGTCTCCCTCCTTCCCCCTCTCCCAGTCTCCCTCCATTCCCCCTCTCCAGTCTCCCTCCTTCCCCCCCTCCAGTCTCCCTCCATTCCCCCTCTCCAGTCTCCCTCCTTCCCCCTCTCCAGTCTCCCTCCTTCCCCCTCTCCAGTCCCTCCCTCCCTTCCCCTCCTCCCCCTCCCCAGTCTCCCTCCATTTCTCCCTCTCCAGTCTCCCTCCATTTCTCCCTCTCCAGTCTCCCTCCATTCCCCCTCTCCAGTCTCCCTCCTTCTCCCCTCTCAAGTCTCCCTCCTTCTCCCTCTCCAGTCTCCCTCCTTCTCCCCCTCTCCATTCTCCCTCCTTCCCCCTCTCCAGTCTCCCTCCTTCTCCCCCCACTCCAGTCTCCCTCCTTCCCCCTCTCCAGTCTCCCTCCTCCCCCCTCTCCAGTCCCTCCATTACCCTCTCCTGTCTCTCTCCATTCCCCTCTCCAGTGTCCCTCCTTCCCCCTCTCCAGTCTCCCTCCTTCTCCTTCTCCCCTCTCCAGTCTCCCTCCATCTCCCTCTCTCCAGTCTGCCTCCTTCTCCCTCTCCAGTCTCCCTCCATCTCCCTCTCTCCAGTCTGCCTCCTTCTCCCCCTCTCCAGTCTCCCTCCTTCTCCATCTCAAGTCTCCCTCCTTCCCCCTTTCCAGTCTCCCTCCATTCCCCCTCTCCAGTCTCCCTCCTTCTCCCCCTCTCAAGTCTCCCTCCATCTCCCTCTCAGTCTCCCTCCTTCTCCCTCTCCAGCATCCCTCCTTCTCCCCCTCTCCAGTCTCCTCCTTCTCCCCCTCCCCCTCTCCAGTCTCCCTCCATTCCCCCTCTCCAGTCTCCCTCCTTCTCCCCCCTCCAGTCTCCCTCCTTCCCCCTCTCCAGTCTCCCTCCTCCCCCTCTCCAGCGTCCCTCCATTACCTCTCTCCTGTCTCTCTCCATTCCCCTCTCCAGTGTCCCTCCTTCCCCCTCTCCCAGTCTCCCCTTCTCCTTCTCCCCTCTCCAGTCTCCCTCCATCTCCCTCTCTCCAGTCTGCCTCCTTCTCCCCTCTCCAGTCTCCCTCCATCTCCCTCTCTCCAGTCTGCCTCCTTCCCCCTCTCCAGTCTCCCTCCTTCTCCATCTCCAGTCTCCCTCCTTCTCCCCTCCCAGTCTCCCTCCTTCTCCCCTCTCCAGTCTCCCTCCTTCTCCCCTCTCAAGTCTCCCTCCATTCTCCCTCTCCAGTCTCCCTCCTTCTCCCTCTCCAGCATCCCTCCTTCTCCCCTCTCCAGTCTCCCTCCATTCCCCCTCTCCAGTCTCCCTCCCTCCCCCTCTCCAGTCTCCCTCCTTTCCCCCCCCCCAACTCCAGTCTCCCTCCTTCTCCCCCTCTCCAGTCTCCCTCCTTTCCCCCCTCTCCAGTCTCCTTCCTTCTCCCCCTCTCCCTCTCCAGTCTCCCTCCATTCCCCCTCTCCAGTCTCCCTCCTTCTCCCCCTCTCCAGTGTCCCTCCCTCCCCCTCTCCAGTCTCCCTCCATTCCCCCTCTCCAGCGTCCCTCCATTCCCCCTCTCCAGTCTCCCTCCTCCCCCTCTCCAGTCTCCCTCCCTCCCCCTCTCCAGTGTCCCTCCTTCCCCCTCTCCAGTCTCCCTCCCTCCCCCTCTCCAGTCTCCCTCCCTCCCCCTCTCCAGTCTCCCTCCCTCCCCCTCTCCAGTCTCCCTCCTTTTCCCCCCTCTCCAGTCTCCCTCCCTCTCCAGTCTCCCTCCTTCCCCCTCTCCAGTCTCCCTCCTCCCCCTCTCCAGTCTCCCTCCCTCCCCCTCTCCAGTCTCCCTCCTTTTCCCCCTCTCCAGTCTCCCTCCCTCCCCCTCTCCAGTCTCCCTCCTTTCCCCCTCTCCAGTCTCCCTCCCTCCCCCTCTCCAGTCGTCCCTCCTTCCCCCTCTCCAGTCTACTTCCTTCTCCCCCTCTCCCTCTCCATTCTCCCTCCCTCCCCCTCTCCAGTCTCCCTCCTTCTCCCCCCCTTCTCCAGTGTCCCTCCCTCCCCCTCTCCAGTCTCCCTCCATTCCCCCTCTCCAGCGTCCCTCCATTCCCCCTCTCCAGTCTCCCTCCCTCCCCCTCTCCAGTCTCCCTCCCTCCCCCTCTCCAGTGTCCCTCCCTCCCCCTCTCCAGTCTCCCTCCCTCCCCCTCTCCAGTCTCCCTCCCTCCCCCTCTCCAGTCTCCCTCCCTCCCCCTCTCCAGTCTCCCTCCTTTTCCCCCTCTCCAGTCTCCCTCCTCCCCCTCTCCAGTCTCCCTCCTTCCCCCTCTCCAGTGTCCCTCCCTCCCCCTCTCCAGTCTCCCTCCCTCCCCCTCTCCCGTCTCCCTCCTTTTCCCCCTCTCCAGTCTCCCCTCCCTCCCCCTCTCCAGTCTCCCTCCTTTTCCCCCTCTCCAGTCTCCCTCCCTCCCCCTCTCCAGCGTCCCTCCTTCCCCCTCTCCAGCGTCCCTCCTTCTCCCTCTCCAGCGTCCCTCCATTCCCCCTCTCCAGTCTCCCTCCTTCCCCCTCTCCAGTCCCTCCTTCCCCCTCTCCAGCGTCCCTCCTTCCCCCTCTCCAGTCTCCCTCCTTCCCCCTCTCCAGCGTCCCTCCTTCCCCCTCTCCAGCGTCCCTCCTTCCCCCTCTCCAGTCTCCCTCCTTCCCCCTCTCCAGTCTCCCTCCTTCCCCCTCTCCAGTCCCTCCTTCCCCCTCTCCAGTCTCCCTCCTTCTCCCTCTCCAGCTCCCTCCTTCCCCCTCCCCAGCGTCCCTCCTTCCCCCTCTCCAGTCTCCCTCCTTCTCCCTCTCCAGCGTCCCTCCTTCTCCCTCTCCCAGCGTCCCTTCTTCCCCCTCTCCAGCGTCCCTCCTTCCCCCTCTCCAGTCTCCCTCCTTCCCCCTCTCCAGTCTCCCTCCTACTCCCCCTCTCCAGTCTCCCTCCTTCCCCCTCTCCAGCGTCCCTCCTTCCCCCTCTCCAGTCTCCCTCCTTCCCCCTCTCCAGCGTCCCTCCTTCCCCCTCTCCAGTCTCCCTCCTTCTCCCTCTCCAGCGTCCCTCCTTCCCCCTCTCCAGTCTCCCTCCTTCTCCCTCTCCAGCGTCCCTCCTTCCCCCTCTCCAGTCTCCCTCCTTCCCCCTCTCCAGTCTCCCTCCTTCTCCCTCTCCAGCGTCCCTCCTTCCCCCTCTCCAGTCTCCCTCCTTCTCCCTCTCCAGTCGTCCCTCCTTCCCCCTCTCCAGTCTCCCTCCTTCTCCCTCTCCAGTCGTCCCTCCTTCCCCCTCTCCAGTC
Organism: Oncorhynchus masou masou; assembly: GCF_036934945.1. Taxonomy (NCBI): domain Eukaryota; kingdom Metazoa; phylum Chordata; class Actinopteri; order Salmoniformes; family Salmonidae; genus Oncorhynchus; species Oncorhynchus masou. The sequence goes on from NC_088229.1 coordinate 75,813,732, forward strand.
TCCCTCCTTCTCCCTCTCCAGTCTCCCTCCTTCCCCCTCCCCAGTCGTCCTCCTTCCCCTTCTCCAGCGTCCCTCCTTCCCCCTCCCCAGCGTCCCTCCTTCCCCCTCCCCCTAGCGTCCCTCCTTCCCCCTCTCCAGTGTCCCTCCCTCCCCTCCAGTCTCCCTCCCTCCCCCTCTCCAGTCTCCCTCCTTTCCCCCTCTCCAGTCTCCCTCCCTCCCCCTCTCCAGTCTCCCTCCCTCCCCCTCTCCAGTCTCCCTCCTTCTCCCTCTCCAGTCTCCCCTCCCCCTCTCCAGTCTCCCTCCTTTTCCCCCTCTCCAGTCTCCCTCCTCCCCCTCTCCAGTCTCCCTCCCTCCCCCTCTCCAGTCTCCCTCCTTTTCCCCCTCTCCAGTCTCCCTCCCTCCCCCTCTCCAGTCTCCCTCCCTCCCCCTCTCCAGTCTCCCTCCTTCTCCCTCTCCAGTCTCCCTCCTCCCTCTCCAGTCTCCCTCCTTCCCCCTCTCCAGTCTCCCTCCTTCCCCCTCTCCAGTCTCCCTCCTTCCCCCTCTCCAGTCTCCCTCCTTCCCCCTCTCCAGTGTCCCTCCTTCTCCCCCCAACTCCAGTCTCCCTCCATCTCTCCCTCTCCAGTCTCCCTCCTTCACCCTCTCCAGTCTCCCTCCTTCCCCCTCTCCGGTGTCCCTCCTTCTCCCTCTCCAGCGTCCCTCCTTCCCCCTCCCCAGTCTCCCTCCTTCTCCCTCTCCAGTCTCCCTCCTTCCCCCTCTCCGGTGTCCCTCCTTCTCCCTCTCCAGCGTCCCTCCTTCCCCCCCCCAGTCTCCTCCTTCTCCCTCTCCAGTCTCCCTCCTTCCCCCTCTCCAGCGCCCCTCCTTCCCCCTCCCCAGTCTCCCTCCTTCTCCCTCTCCAGTCTCCCTCCTTCCCCCTCTCCAGCGTCCATCCTTCCCCCTCTCCAGCGTCCCTCCTTCCCCCTCTCCAGTCTCCCTCCTTCTCCCTCTCTCCAGTCCCTCCTTCCCCCTCTCCAGTCGTCCCTCATTCCCCCTCTCCAGTCCCTCCTTCTCCCTCTCCAGCTCCCTCCTTCCCCCTCTCCAGCGTCCCCTCCTTCCCCCTCTCCAGTCCCTCCTTCCCCCTCTCCAGTCTCCCTCCTTCTCCCTCTCTCCAGCGTCCCTCCTTCCCCCTCTCCAGCGTCCCTCCTTCCCCCTCTCCAGCGTCCCTCCTTCTCCCTCTCCAGCGTCCCTCCTTCCCCCTCTCCAGTCGTCCCTCCTTCCCCTCTCCAGTCTCCCTCCTTCCCCCTCTCCAGTCTCCCTCCTTCTCCCTCTCCAGCGTCCCTCCTTCCCCCTCTCCAGTCTCCCTCCTTCTCCCTCTCCAGCGTCCCTCCTTCCCCCTCTCCAGTCTCCCTCCTTCTCCCTCTCCAGCGTCCCTCCTTCCCCCTCTCCAGTCTCCCTCCTTCTCCCTCTCCAGTCTCCCTCCTTCCCCCTCCCCAGCGTCCCTCCTTCCCCTTCTCCAGCGTCCCTCCTTCCCCCTCCCCCAGCGTCCCTCCTTCCCCCTCCCCAGCGTCCCTCCTTCCCCCTCTCCAGTGTCCCTCCCTCCCCCTCTCCAGTCTCCCTCCCTCCCCCTCTCCAGTCTCCCTCCTTTTCCCCCTCTCCAGTCTCCCTCCCTCCCCCTCTCCAGTCTCCCTCCCTCCCCCTCTCCAGTCTCCCTCCTTCTCCCTCTCCAGTCTCCCTCCCCCTCTCCAGTCTCCCTCCTTTTCCCCCTCTCCAGTCTCCCTCCCTCCCCTCTCCAGTCTCCCTCCCTCCCCCTCTCCAGTCTCCCTCCTTTTCCCCCTCTCCAGTCTCCCTCCCTCCCCCTCTCCAGTCTCCCTCCCTCCCCCTCTCCAGTCTCCCTCCTTCTCCCTCTCCAGTCTCCCTCCTCCCTCTCCAGTCTCCCTCCTTCCCCCTCTCCAGTCTCCCTCCTTCCCCCTCTCCAGTCTCCCTCCTTCCCCCTCTCCAGTCTCCCTCCTTCCCCCTCTCCGGTGTCCCTCCTTCTCCCCCCAACTCCAGTCTCCCTCCATCTCTCCCTCTCCAGTCTCCCTCCTTCCCCCTCTCCAGTCTCCCTCCTTCCCCCTCTCCGGTGTCCCTCCTTCTCCCTCTCCAGCGTCCCTCCTTCCCCCTCCCCAGTCTCCCTCCTTCTCCCTCTCCAGTCTCCCTCCTTCCCCCTCTCCGGTGTCCCTCCTTCTCCCTCTCCAGCGTCCCTCCTTCCCCCTCCCCAGTCTCCCTCCTTCTCCCTCTCCAGTCTCCCTCCTTCCCCCTCTCCAGCGTCCCTCCTTCCCCCTCCCCAGTCTCCCTCCTTCTCCCTCTCCAGTCTCCCTCCTTCCCCCTCTCCAGCGTCCATCCTTCCCCCTCTCCAGCGTCCCTCCTTCCCCCTCTCCAGTCTCCCTCCTTCTCCCTCTCTCCAGCGTCCCTCCTTCCCCCTCTCCAGCGTCCATCATTCCCCCTCTCCAGCGTCCCTCCTTCTCCCTCTCCAGTCTCCCTCCTTCCCCCTCTCCAGCGTCCCTCCTTCCCCCTCTCCAGCGTCCCTCCTTCCCCCTCTCCAGTCTCCCTCCTTCTCCCTCTCTCCAGCGTCCCTCCTTCCCCCTCTCCAGCGTCCCTCCTTCCCCCTCTCCAGCGTCCCTCCTTCTCCCTCTCCAGCGTCCCTCCTTCCCCCTCTCCAGCGTCCCTCCTTCCCCCTCTCCAGTCTCCCTCATTCTCCCCTCTCCAGTCGTCCCTCCTTCTCCCTCTCCAGTCTCCCTCCTTCCCTCTCTCCAGCGTCCCTCCTTCTCCCCCTCTCCAGCGTCCCTCCTTCTCCCTCTCTCCAGCGTCCCTCCTTCCCCCTCTCCAGCGTCCCTCCTTCTCCCTCTCTCCAGCGTCCCTCCTTCTCCCTCTCCAGTCTCCCTCCTTCTCCCTCTCCAGCGTCCCTCCTTCTCCCTCTCTCCAGCGTCCCTCCTTCTCCCCCTCTCCAGCGTCCCTCCTTCTCCCCCTCTCCAGCGTCCCTCCTTCCCCCTCTCCAGCTCCCTCCTTCCCCCTCTCCAGTCTCCCTCCTTCCCCCTCTCCAGTCTCCCTCCTTCCCCCTCTCCAGTCTCCCTCCTTCCCCCTCTCCAGTCTCCCTCCTTCTCCCTCTCCAGCGTCCCTCCTTCCCCCTCCCCAGCGTCCCTCCTTCCCCCTCTCCAGCGTCCCTCCTTCCCCCTCTCCAGCGTCCCTCCTTCTCCCTCTCCAGCGTCCCTTCTTCCCCCTCTCCAGCGTCCCTCCTTCCCCCTCTCCAGTCTCCCTCCTTCCCCCTCTCCAGTCTCCCTCCTACTCCCCCTCTCCAGTCTCTCTCCTTCTCCCTCTCCAGCGTCCCTCCTTCCCCCTCTCCAGTCTCCCTCCTTCCCCCTCTCCAGTCTCCTCCTTCCCCCTCTCCAGTCTCCCTCCTTCCCCCTCTCCGGTGTCCCTCCTTCTCCCTCTCCAGCGTCCCTCCTTCCCCCTCCCCAGTCTCCCTCCTTCTCCCTCTCCAGTCTCCCTCCTTCCCCCTCTCCGGTGTCCCTCCTTCTCCCTCTCCAGCTCCCTCCTTCCCCCTCCCCAGTCTCCCTCCTTCTCCCTCTCCAGTCTCCCTCCTTCCCCCTCTCCAGCGTCCCTCCTTCCCCCTCCCCAGTCTCCCTCCTTCTCCCTCTCCAGTCTCCCTCCTTCCCCCTCTCCAGCGTCCCTCCTTCCCCCTCTACAGCGTCCCTCCTTCCCCCTCTCCAGTCTCCCTCCTTCCCCCTCTCCAGTCCCTCCTTCCCCCTCTCAGCGTCCCTCCCTCCCCCTCTCCAGTCTCCCTCCCTCCCCCTCTCCAGTGTCCCTCCCTCCCCCTCTCCAGTCTCCCTCCCTCCCCTCTCCAGTCTCCCTCCCTCCCCCTCTCCAGTCTCCCTCCCTCCCCCTCCCCAGTCTCCCTCCTTCTCCCTCTCCAGTCTCCCTCCTTCCCCCTCTCCAGCGTCCATCCTTCCCCCTCTCCAGTCTCCCTCCTTCCCCCTCTCCAGTCTCCCTCCTTCTCCCTCTCTCCAGCGTCCCTCCTTCCCCCTCTCCAGCGTCCCTCATTCCCCCTCTCCAGCGTCCCTCCTTCTCCCTCTCCAGCGTCCCTCCTTCCCCCTCTCCAGCGTCCCTCCTTCCCCCTCTCCAGCGTCCCTCCTTCCCCCTCTCCAGTCTCCCTCCTTCTCCCTCTCTCCAGCGTCCCTCCTTCCCCCTCTCCAGCGTCCCTCCTTCCCCCTCTCCAGCGTCCCTCCTTCTCCCTCTCCAGCGTCCCTCCTTCCCCCTCTCCAGCGTCCCTCCTTCCCCCTCTCCAGTCTCCCTCATTCTCCCCCTCTCCAGCGTCCCTCCTTCTCCCTCTCCAGTCTCCCTCCTTCCCTCTCTCCAGCGTCCCTCCTTCTCCCCCTCTCCAGCGTCCCTCCTTCTCCCTCTCTCCAGCGTCCCTCCTTCCCCCTCTCCAGCGTCCCTCCTTCTCCCTCTCTCCAGCGTCCCTCCTTCTCCCTCTCCAGTCTCCCCCTTCTCCCTCTCCAGCGTCCCTCCTTCTCCCTCTCTCCAGCGTCCCTCCTTCTCCCCCTCTCCAGCGTCCCTCCTTCTCCCCCTCTCCAGCGTCCCTCCTTCCCCCTCTCCAGCGTCCCTCCTTCCCCCTCTCCAGTCTCCCTCCTTCCCCCTCTCCAGTCTCCCTCCTTCCCCCTCTCCAGTCTCCCTCCTTCCCCCTCTCCAGTCTCCCTCCTTCTCCCTCTCCAGCGTCCCTCCTTCCCCTCCCCAGCGTCCCTCCTTCCCCCTCTCCAGCGTCCCTCCTTCCCCCTCTCCAGCGTCCCTCCTTCTCCCTCTCCAGCGTCCCTTCTTCCCCCTCTCCAGTCCCTCCTTCCCCCTCTCCAGTCTCCCTCCTTCCCCCTCTCCAGTCTCCCTCCTACTCCCCCTCTCCAGTCTCTCTCCTTCTCCCTCTCCAGCGTCCCTCCTTCCCCCTCTCCAGTCTCCCTCCTTCCCCCTCTCCAGTCTCACTCCTTCCCCCTCTCCAGTCTCCCTCCTTCCCCCTCTCCGGTGTCCCTCCTTCTCCCTCTCCAGCGTCCCTCCTTCCCCCTCCCCAGTCTCCCTCCTTCTCCCTCTCCAGTCTCCCTCCTTCCCCCTCTCCGGTGTCCCTCCTTCTCCCTCTCCAGCGTCCCTCCTTCCCCCTCCCCAGTCTCCCTCCTTCTCCCTCTCCAGTCTCCCTCCTTCCCCCTCTCCAGCGTCCCTCCTTCCCCCTCCCCAGTCTCCCTCCTTCTCCCTCTCCAGTCTCCCTCCTTCCCCCTCTCCAGCGTCCCTCCTTCCCCCTCTACAGCGTCCCTCCTTCCCCCTCTCCAGTCTCCCTCCTTCCCCCTCTCCAGCGTCCCTCCTTCCCCCTCTACAGCGTCCCTCCCTCCCCCTCTCCAGTCTCCCTCCCTCCCCCTCTCCAGTGTCCCTCCCTCCCCCTCTCCAGTCTCCTCCCTCCCCCTCTCCAGTCTCCCTCCCTCCCCCTCTCCAGTCTCCCTCCCTCCCCCTCTCCAGTCTCCCTCCTTTTCCCCCTCTCCAGTCTCCCTCCTCCCTCTCCAGTCTCCCTCCTTCCACCTCTCCAGCGTCCCTCCCTCCCCCTCTCCAGTCTCCCTCCCTCCCCCTCTCCAGTCTCCCTCCTTTTCCCCCTCTCCAGTCTCCCTCCCTCCCCCTCTCCAGTCTCCCTCCTTTTCCCCCTCTCCAGTCTCCCTCCATCCCCCTCTCCAGTCGTCCCTCCTTCCCCCTCTCCAGCGTCCCTCCTTCTCCCTCTCCAGCGTCCCTCCATTCCCCCTCTCCAGTCTCCCTCCTTCCCCCTCTCCAGCGTCCCTCCTTCCCCCTCTCCAGCGTCCCTCCTTCCCCCTCTCCAGTCTCCCCTTCCCCCTCTCCAGCGTCCCTCCTTCCCCCTCTCCAGCGTCCCTCCTTCCCCCTCTCCAGTCTCCCTCCTTCCCCCTCTCCAGTCTCCCTCCTTCCCCCTCTCCAGCGTCCCTCCTTCCCCCTCTCCAGTCTCCCTCCTTCTCCCTCTCCAGCGTCCCTCCTTCCCCCTCCCCAGCGTCCCTCCTTCCCCCTCTCCAGCGTCCCTCCTTCCCCCTCTCCAGCGTCCCTCCTTCTCCCTCTCCAGCGTCCCTTCTTCCCCCTCTCCAGTCTCCCTCCTTCCCCCTCTCCAGTCTCCCTCCTTCCCCCCCTCTCCAGTCTCCCCTCCTCTCCCCCTCTCCAGTCTCCCTCCTTCCCCCTCTCCAGCGTCCCTCCTTCCCCCTCTCCAGTCTCCCTCCTTCCCCCTCCCAGCGTCCCTCCTTCCCCCTCCCAGTCTCCCTCCTTCTCCCTCTCCAGCGTCCCTCCTTCCCCCTCTCCAGTCTCCCTCCTTCTCCCTCTCCAGCGTCCCTCCTTCCCCCTCTCCAGTCTCCCTCCTTCCCTCTCTCCAGCGTCCCTCCTTCCCCCTCTCCAGTCTCCCTCCTTCTCCCTCTCCAGTCTCCCTCCTTCCCCCTCCCAGCGTCCTCCTTCCCCCTCTCCAGCGTCCCTCCTTCCCCCTCCCCAGCGTCCCTCCTTCCCCCTCCCCAGTCCCTCCTTCCCCCTCTCCCCCTCCCTCCCCCTCTCCAGTCTCCCTCCCTCCCCCTCTCCAGTCTCCCTCCTTTTCCCCCTCTCCAGTCTCCCTCCCTCCCCCTCTCCAGTCTCCCTCCCTCCCCCTCTCCAGTCTCCCTCCTTCTCCCTCTCCAGTCTCCTCCCCCTCTCCAGTCTCCCTCCTTTTCCCCCTCTCCAGTCTCCCTCCCTCCCCCTCTCCAGTCTCCCTCCCTCCCCCTCTCCAGTCTCCCTCCTTTTCCCCCTCTCCAGTCTCCCTCCCTCCCCCTCTCCAGTCTCCCTCCCTCCCCCTCTCCAGTCTCCCTCCTTCTCCCTCTCCAGTCTCCCTCCTCCCTCTCCAGTCTCCCTCCTTCCCCCTCTCCAGTCTCCCTCCTTCCCCCTCTCCAGTCTCCCTCCTTCCCCCTCTCCAGTCTCCCTCCTTCCCCCTCTCCGGTGTCCCTCCTTCTCCCCCCCCAACTCCAGTCTCCTCCATCTCTCCCTCTCCAGTCTCCCTCCTTCCCCCTCTCCAGTCTCCCTCCTTCCCCCTCTCCAGTGTCCCTCCTTCTCCCTCTCCAGCGTCCCTCCTTCCCCCTCCCCAGTCTCCCTCCTTCTCCCTCTCCAGTCTCCCTCCTTCCCCCTCTCCGGTGTCCCTCCTTCTCCCTCTCCAGCGTCCCTCCTTCCCCCTCCCCAGTCTCCCTCCTTCTCCCTCTCCAGTCTCCCTCCTTCCCCCTCTCCAGCGTCCCTCCTTCCCCCTCCCCAGTCTCCCTCCTTCTCCCTCTCCAGTCTCCCTCCTTCCCCCTCTCCAGCGTCCCTCCTTCCCCCTCTCCAGCGTCCCTCCTTCCCCCTCTCCAGTCTCCCTCCTTCTCCCTCTCTCCAGCGTCCCTCCTTCCCCCTCTCCAGCGTCCCTCCATCCCCTCTCCCAGCGTCCCTCCTTCTCCCTCTCCAGCGTCCCTCCTTCCCCCTCTCCAGCGTCCCTCCTTCCCCCTCTCCAGCGTCCCTCCTTCCCCCTCTCCAGTCTCCCTCCTTCTCCCTCTCTCCAGCGTCCCTCCTTCCCCCTCTCCAGCGTCCCTCCTTCCCCCTCTCCAGCGTCCCTCCTTCTCCCTCTCCAGCGTCCCTCCTTCCCCCCTCTCCAGCGTCCCTCCTTCCCCCTCTCCAGTCTCCCTCCTTCTCCCCCTCTCCAGCGTCCCTCCTTCTCCCTCTCCAGTCTCCCTCCTTCCCTCTCTCCAGCGTCCCTCCTTCTCCCCTCTCCAGCGTCCCTCCTTCTCCCTCTCTCCAGCGTCCCTCCTTCCCCCTCTCCAGCGTCCCTCCTTCTCCCTCTCCAGCGTCCCTCCTTCTCCCTCTCCAGTCTCCCTCCTTCTCCCTCTCCAGCGTCCCTCCTTCTCCCTCTCTCCAGCGTCCCTCCTTCTCCCCTCTCCAGCGTCCCTCCTTCTCCCCCTCTCCAGCGTCCCTCCTTCCCCCTCTCCAGCGTCCCTCCTTCCCCCTCTCTAGTCTCCCTCCTTCCCCCTCTCCAGTCTCCCTCCTTCCCCCTCTCCAGTCTCCCTCCTTCCCCTCTCCAGTCTCCCTCCTTCTCCCTCTCCAGCGTCCCTCCTTCCCCCTCCCCAGCGTCCCTCCTTCCCCCTCTCCAGCGTCCCTCCTTCCCCCTCTCCAGTCGTCCCTCCTTCTCCCTCTCCAGTCCCTTCTTCCCCCTCTCCAGCGTCCCTCCTTCCCCTCTCCAGTCTCCCTCCTTCCCCCTCTCCAGTCTCCCTCCTACCCCCCTCTCCAGTCTCCCTCCTTCCCCTCTCCAGCGTCCCTCCTTCCCCCTCTCCAGTCTCCCTCCTTCCCCCTCTCCAGTCTCCCTCCTTCCCCCTCTCCAGTCTCCCTCCTTCCCCCTCTCCGGTGTCCCTCCTTCTCCCTCTCCAGCGTCCCTCCTTCCCCCTCCCCAGTCTCCCTCCTTCTCCCTCTCCAGTCTCCCTCCTTCCCCCTCCCAGTGTCCCTCCTTCTCCCTCTCCAGCGTCCCTCCTTCCCCCTCCCCAGTCTCCCTCCTTCTCCCTCTCCAGTCTCCCTCCTTCCCCCCCTCTCCAGCGTCCCTCCTTCCCCCTCCCCAGTCTCCCTCCTTCTCCCTCTCCAGTCTCCCTCCTTCCCCCTCTCCAGCGTCCCTCCTTCCCCCTCTCCAGCGTCCCTCCTTCCCCCTCTCCAGTCTCCCTCCTTCTCCCTCTCTCCAGCGTCCCTCCTTCCCCTCTCCAGCGTCCCTCCTTCCCCCTCTCCAGCGTCCCTCCTTCTCCCTCTCCAGTCTCCCTCCTTCCCCTCTCCACCGTCCCTCCTTCCCCCTCTCCAGCGTCCCTCCTTCCCCCTCTCCAGTCTCCCTCCTTCTCCCTCTCTCCAGCGTCCCTCCTTCCCCCTCTCCAGCGTCCCTCCTTCCCCCTCTCCAGCGTCCCTCCTTCTCCCTCTCCAGTCTCCCTCCTTCCCCCTCTCCAGCGTCCCTCCTTCCCCCTCTCCAGTCTCCCTCCTTCTCCCCCTCTCCAGCGTCCCTCCTTCCCCTCTCCAGTCTCCCTCCTTCTCCCTCTCCAGCGTCCCTCCTTCTCCCTCTCTCCAGCGTCCCTCCTTCCCCCTCTCCAGCGTCCCTCCTTCTCCCTCTCTCCAGCGTCCCTCCTTCTCCCTCTCCAGTCTCCCTCCTTCTCCCTCTCCAGCGTCCCTCCTTCTCCCTCTCTCCAGCGTCCCTCCTTCTCCCCCTCTCCAGCGTCCCTCCTTCTCCCCCTCTCCAGCGTCCCTCCTTCCCCCTCTCCAGCGTCCCTCCTTCCCCCTCTCCAGTCTCCCTCCTTCCCCCTCTCCAGTCTCCCCCCTTCCCCCTCTCCAGCGTCCCTCCTTCCCCCTCTCCAGTCTCCCTCCTCCTCCCTCTCCAGCGTCCCTCCTTCCCCTCCCCAGCGTCCCTCCTTCCCCCTCTCCAGCGTCCCTCCTTCCCCCTCTCCAGCGTCCCTCCTTCTCCCTCTCCAGCGTCCCTCCCTCTCCAGCGTCCCTCCTTCCCCTCTCCAGTCTCCTCCTTCCCCTCTCCAGTCTCCCTCCTTCCCCCCTCTCCAGTCTCCCTCCTTCCCCCTCTCCAGTCTCCCTCCTTCCCCCTCTCCAGTCCCCTCCTTCCCCCTCCCCAGTCTCCCTCCTTCCCCCTCTCCAGCGTCCCTCCTTCCCCCTCTCCAGTCTCCCTCCTT
>NC_088229.1:75828450-75860950 GCF_036934945.1 Oncorhynchus masou masou
ATCCTCACGTGGTCTCTTCTATCACTGCTATACTGGTGACACTCAACGACTTTTCTCCTTCCCCCCTTCTGATACCTCTTCTGATACCCAGGTGGAGGCACGCATCTCAGCGTGACTGACAGATATCGCAGCTTGGATGTCGGCCACCTCAAGCTCAACCTCGACAAGACGGAGCTTTGCGTCCTCTTCCTGGGGAAGGCCTACCCACTCAAAGACCTCCCCATCACCGTTGACAAATCCACAGAGTTGCCCTCCCAGAGTGCATAGAACCTTGGCGTGACCTTGGACAACACAACTATCATTCTCTGCAAATATCAAAGCATTGACTCGCCCCTGAAGGTTCATGCTCTGCAACATCCATAGAGTATGACCCTACATCACACAACAATCGGCTGCTGTTATTATTTCCTGAAACAACAATTGTACTTGTGATGTCCCCACAATGTTCTCACTAGATTGTTTTAATGTGTTCTAAGAATGTTCTTTATTCAACGGATTAAATGTGTTCTAAGAATGTTCTTTATTCAATGGGTTTAATGTGTTCTAAGAATGTTCTTTAGTCAATGGATTTAATCTTTATTCAACGGATTCAATGTGTTCTAAGAATGTTCTTGCAACATCAAGAACGTTCTTTAATCATCACCACGAGTGGACATTATTTGTGTCATGAGAACAATTGCCGCAAGCAAATGTTCTGGGCACCTTCACAGAAGTAATTTTGGTTTGCTGGGATTGCTCTTCCAACGAATGGAGACTTAAAGGAATGAACACATTGCTCTTCCAAAGTTTGTTTGTAAATGAATCCTTTTTTCACAGTATAACTTGTCGTGTGTGTATACACACTTTCCTACAACATGCATTTCACTTCAAGAAGTGCAATGTCTTCAAAATGTCCTCATCCCATCAAATACTGAGATCTGGAGTCACTAAAATGTTTCTGTACTTTCATTACGCTACACAGTTCATCTTTCATTTTTAGTAACCCTAAAGGTCACAGTTATTCCCTGCCTCCATAATACCATGTATGTTGCCTGACCTTTACAACTACTTAAATCACATGAGAAATACCATACACGGTAGTTTACCTCTGCTGAAGCAGAGAACAGGTTTTGCAAGACATCTCAAACAGACCTCTTGTGCCAAGACCCAGTTTTTCCACAACAGCAGAAAGAGACCTGTGACCAGCCCAGGCTATCTTATCTTACGTTGAGCCCAGCCCAGCTGAATAGCTCAGCTTTTCTAGAAAATTGATCGGCGCTCCTAGTGGCCGAGGGATTGAATGCAGGGAAACTTAAATCAGTTGTTCCTAATTTCTATCAGCATGTTATATGTGTAACAAGAGGGATAACAATTCTAGACCACCTTTACTCCACACACAGAGACGCGTACAAAGCTCTCCCTCGCCCTCCATTTGGCAAATCTGACCATAACTCTATCCTCCTGATTCCTGCTTACAAGCGAAAATTAAAGCAGGAAGCAGCAGTGACTCGGTCAATATAAAAGTGGTCAGATGAAGCAGATGCTAAACTACAGGACTGTTTTGCTATCACAGACTGGAATATGTTCCGGGATTCTTCTGATGACATTGAGGAGTACACCACATCAGTCGCTGGCTTTATCAATAAGTGCATCGAGGACGTCGTCCCCACAGTGACTGTGCGTACATACCCCAACCAGAAGCCATGGATTACAGGCAACATTTGGACTAAGCTAAAGGGTAGAGCTGCTGCATTCAAGGAGCGGGACTCTAATACGGAATCTTTTAAGAAATCCAAGGACGAAGATCGAATCGTACTACACCGGCTCCGACGCTCGTCGGATGTGGCAGGGCTTGCAAACTATTACAGACTGCAAAGGGAAGCACTGCCGCGAGCTGTCCAGTGACACAAGCCTACCAGAAGACTTGAATAACTTATAAGCTCACTTCAAGGCAAGCAACACTGAAACATGCATGTGAGCATCAGCTGTTCCGGACGACTGTGTGATCACACTCTCCGCAGCCGATGTGAGTAAGACTTTTAAACAGGTCAACAATCACAAGGCCGCAGGGACATACGGATTACCAGACGTGTACTGTGAGCATGCGCTGACCAACTGGCAAGTGTCTTCACTGACATTTTCAACCTTTCCCTGTCCGAGTCTGTAAAACCATCATATTTCAAGCAAGCCACCACAGTGCCTGTGCCCTATAACACTAAGGTAACCTGCCTAAACGACTACCGACCCGTAACACATGAAATGCTTTGAAAGGCTGATCATGGCTCACATCAACACCATTATCCCAGAAACCCTAGACCCACTCCAATTTCCATACCGCCCAAACAGATCCACAGATGACGCAATCTCTATTGCACTCCACACTGCCCTTTCAAACCTGGACAACAAAAGAAACACCTATGTGAGAATGCTGTTCATTGACTACAGCTCAGTGTTCAACACCATAGTGCCCTCAAATCTCATCACTAAGAAATGGATCCTGGGACTAAACACCCTCCATCAGCAACTAGATCCTGGACTTCTTGCCCCCAGGTGGTGAGGGTAGGTAACAATACGTCTGCCACGCTGATCCTCAACACGGGGTCTGTGCTCAGTCCCCTCCTGTACGCCCTGTTCACTCAGGACTGCATGGCCAGGCACAACTCCAACACCATCATTAAGTTTGCAGATGACACAACAGTGGTAGGCCTGATCACAGACAACAATGAGACAGCCTATAGGGAGGAGGTCAGACACTTGGCAGTGTGGTGGAAAAGTTACAGGAAAAGTTGGACTGAGCAAGCCCCCATTCTCAATGATGGGGCTGTGGTGGAGCAGGTTGAGAGCTTCAAGTTCTTTAGTGTCCACATCACCAACAAACTAACAAGGTCCAAGCACACCAAGACAGTCATGAAGAGGGCATGACAAAACCTGTTCCCCCTCAGGAAACATTTGGCATGGGTCCTCAGATCCTCAAAAGGTTTTACAGTTGCACCATTGAGAGCATACTGACAGGTTGCATCACCGCCTGGTATGGCAAATGCTCAGCATCCGACCGCAAGGCACTATAGAGGGTAGTGCGTACGGCTCAGTACATCACCGGGGTCAAGCTCCCTGCCATCCAGGACCTCTATACCAGGCGGTGTCAGAGGAAGGCCCTAAAAATGGTCAAAGCCTCCAGCCACCCTAGTTATAGACTGTTCTCTCTGCTACCGAACGGCAAGCGGTACCGGAGCCCCAAGTCTAGGTCCAAGAGGCTTCTCAACAGCTTCCTTCTGCCACTAAGCCATAAGACTCCTGAACAGCAAATCAAATGGCGACATTCATGTACATAATTACCTCAATAACCTCGACACCACCGGTGCCCCCGCACATTGACTCTGTACCGGTACTCCCTGTATACATATAACGTTAGTGTTTCTTCATTAGAGTGCACCAACATCCAACGTTAGTGTTTCTTCATTAGAGGGCACCAACATCCAATGTTAGTTCATCATTAGAGGGCACCAACATCCAACGGTAGTGTTCATCATGAGAGGGCACCAACATCCAACTTTAGTGTTTCTTCATTAGAGAGCACCAACATCCAACTTTAGTGTTTCTTCATTAGAGAGCACCAACATCCAACTTTAGTGTTTCTTCATTAGAGGGCACCAACATCCAACTTTAGTGTTTCTTCATTAGAGGCCACCAACATCCAACGGTAGTGTTCATCATTAGAGGGCACCAACATCCAACTTTAGTGTTTCTTCATTAGAGGGCACCAACATCCAACGTTAGTGTTTCTTCATTAGAGGGCACCAACATCCAACTTTAGTGTTTCTTCATTAGAGGGCACCAACATCCAACGTTAGTATTTCTTCATTAGAGGGCACCAACATCCAACTTTAGTTTTTCTTCATTAGAGGGCACCAACATCCAACATTAGTTCATCATTAGAGGGCACCAACATCCAACATTAGTTCATCATTAGAGGGCACCAACATCCAACTTTAGTGTTTCTTCATTAGAGGGCACCAACATCCAACTTTAGTATTTCTTCATTAGAGGCCACCAACATCCAACGGTAGTGTTCATCATTAGAGGGCACCAACATCCAACTTCAGTATTTCTTCATTAGAGGGCACCAACATCCAACGGTAGTGTTCATCATTAGAGGGCACCAACATCAAACTTTAGTGTTTCTTCATTAGAGGGCACCAACATCCAACTTTAGTGTTTCTTCATTAGAGGGCACCAACATCCAACATTAGTGTTTCTTCATTAGAGGGCACCAACATCCAACTTTAGTGTTTCGTCATTAGAGGGCACCAACATCCAACTTTAGTGTTTCTTCATTAGAGAGCACCAACATCCAACTTTAGTGTTTCTTCATTAGAGAGCACCAACATCCAACTTTAGTGTTTCTTCATTAGAGGGCACCAACATCCAACTTTAGTATTTCTTCATTAGAGGCCACCAACATCCAACGGTAGTGTTCATCATTAGAGGGCACCAACATCCAACTTTAGTGTTTCTTCATTAGAGGGCACCAACATCCAACGTTAGTGTTTCTTCATTAGAGGGCACCAACATCCAACTTTAGTGTTTCTTCATTAGAGGGCACCAACATCCAACGTTAGTATTTCTTCATTAGAGGGCACCAACATCCAACATCAGTATTTCTTCATTAGAGGGCACCAACATCGAACGGTAGTGTTCATCATTAGAGGGCACCAACATCAACTTTAGTGTTTCTTCATTAGAGGGCACCAACATCACACTTTAGAGTTTCTTCATTAGAGGGCACCAACATCCAACGTCCAACTTTAGTGTTTCTTCATTAGAGGGCACCAACATCCAACTTTAGTGTTTCTTCATTAGAGGGCACCAACATCCAACTTTAGTATTTCTTCATTAGAGGGCACCAACATCCAACTTTAGTATTTCATCATTAGAGTGCACCAACATCCAACTTTAGTTTTTCTTCATTAGAGGGCACCAACATCCAACATTAGTTCATCATTAGAGGGCACCAACATCCAACTTTAGTGTTTCTTCATTAGAGGGCACCAACATCCAACTTTAGTATTTCTTCATTAGAGGCCACCAACATCCAACGGTAGTGTTCATCATTAGAGGGCACCAACATCCAACTTCAGTATTTCTTCATTAGAGGGCACCAACATCCAACAGTAGTGTTCATCATTAGAGGGCACCAACATCCAACTTTAGTGTTTCTTCATTAGAGGGCACCAACATCCAACTTTAGTGTTTCTTCATTAGAGGGCACCAACATCCAACATTAGTGTTTCTTCATTAGAGGGCACCAACATCCAACTTTAGTGTTTCGTCATTAGAGGGCACCAACATCCAACTTTAGTGTTTCTTCATTAAAGGGCACCAACATTCAACTTTAGTGTTTCTTCATTAGAGGGCACCAACATCAAACTTTAGTGTTTCTTCATTAGAGGGCACCAACATCAAAATTTAGTGTTTCTTCATTAGAGGGCACCAACATCCAACTTTAGTGTTTCTTCATTAGAGGGCACCAACATCCAATGTTAGTGTTTCTTCATTAGAGGGCACCAACAACTAACGTTAGTGTTTCTTCATTAGAGGGCACCAACATCCAATGTTAGTTCATCATTAGAGGGCACCGACATTCAACTTTAGTGTTTCTTCATTAGAGGGCACCAACATCCAACTTTAGTATATCTTCATTAGAGGGCACCAACATCAAACTTTAGTGTTTCTTCATTAGAGAGCACCAACATACAACTTTAGTGTTTCTTCATTAGAGGGCACCAACATCCAAATTTAGTGTTTCTTCATTAGAGTGCACCGACATCCAACGTTAGTATTTCTTCTTTAGAGGGCACCAACATCCAACGTTAGTGTTTCCTCATTAGAGGGCACCGACATTCAACTTTAGTGTTTCTTCATTAGAGGGCACCAACATCCAACGTTAGTGTTTCTTCATTAGAGGGCACCAACATCCAACTTTAGCATTTCTTCATTAGAGGGCACCAACATCCAACTTTAGTGTTTCTTCATTAGAGGGCACCAACATGCACCTTTAGTGTTTCTTCATTAGAGGGCACCAACATCCAACTTTAGTGTTTCTTCATTAGAGGGCACCAACATTCAACTTTAGTGTTTCTTCTTTAGAGGGCACCAACATCCAACGTTAGTGTTTCTTCATTAGAGGGCACCAACATTCAACATCCAACTTTAGTGTTTCTTCATTAGAGGGCACCAACATTCAACGTTAGTGTTTCTTCATTAGAGGGTACCAACATCAAACTTTAGTATTTCTTCATTAGAGGGCACCAACATCCAACGTTAGTTCATCATTAGAGGGCACCAACATTCAACTTTAGTGTTTCTTCATTAGAGGGCACCAACATCCAACTTTAGTGTTTCTTCGTTAGAGGGCACCAACATCCAACTTTAGTATTTCTTCATTAGAGGGCACCAACATTCAACTTTAGTGTTTCTTTATTAGAGGGCACCAACATCAAACTTTAGTATTTCTTCATTAGAGGGCACCAACATCGAACGGTAGTGTTCATCATTAGAGGGCACCAACATCAACTTTAGTGTTTCTTCATTAGAGGGCACCAACATCACACTTTAGAGTTTCTTCATTAGAGGGCACCAACATCCAACGTCCAACTTTAGTGTTTCTTCATTAGAGGGCACCAACATCCAACTTTAGTGTTTCTTCATTAGAGGGCACCAACATCCAACTTTAGTATTTCTTCATTAGAGGGCACCAACATCCAACTTTTGTATTTCTTCATTAGAGGGCACCAACATCCAACATTAGTTCATCATTAGAGGGCACCAACATCCAACTTTAGTATTTCTTCATTAGAGGGCACCAACATCCAACGGTAGTGTTCATCATTAGAGGGCACCAACATCCAACTTCAGTATTTCTTCATTAGAGGGCACCAACATCCAACGGTAGTGTTCATCATTAGAGGGCACCAACATCCAACTTTAGTGTTTCTTCATTAGAGGGCACCAACATCCAACTTTAGTGTTTCTTCATTAGAGGGCACCAACATCCAACTTTAGTGTTTCTTCATTAGAGGGCACCAACATCCAACTTTAGTGTTTCGTCATTAGAGGGCACCAACATCCAACTTTAGTTTTTCTTCATTAGAGGGCACCAACATCCACATTTAGTGTTTCTTCATTAGAGGGTACCAACATCCAACTTTAGTATTTCTTTCCAACTTTAGTGTTTCTTCATTAGAGGGCACCAACATCCAACATTAGTGTTTCTTCATTAGAGGGCACCAACATCCAACTTTAGTGTTTCGTCATTAGAGGGCACCAACATCCAACTTTAGTTTTTCTTCATTAGAGGGCACCAACATCCAACTTTAGTATTTCTTCTTTAGAGTGCACCAACATCCAACTTTAGTTTTTCTTCATTAGAGGGCACCACCATCCAACATTAGTTCATCATTAGAGGGCACCAACATCCAACTTTAGTATTTCTTCTTTAGAGTGCACCAACATCCAACTTTAGTGTTTCTTCATTAGAGGGCACCAACATCCAACTTTAGTATTTCTTCATTAGAGGCCACCAACATCCAACGGTAGTGTTCATCATTAGAGGGCACCAACATCCAACTTCAGTATTTCTTCATTAGAGGGCACCAACATCCAAAGGTAGTGTTCATAATTAGAGGGCACCAACATCCAACTTTAGTGTTTCTTCATTAGAGGGCACCAACATCCAACTTTAGTGTTTCTTCATTAGAGGGCAACAACATCCAACATTAGTGTTTCTTCATTAGAGGGCACCAACATCCAACTTTAGTGTTTCGTCATTAGAGGGCACCAACATCCAACTTTAGTGTTTCTTCATTAAAGGGCACCAACATTCAACTTTAGTGTTTTTTCATTAGAGGGCACCAACATCAAACTTGAGTGTTTCTTCATTAGAGGGCACCAACATCAAACTTTAGTGTTTCTTCATTAGAGGGCACCAACATCCAACTTTAGTGTTTCTTCATTAGAGGGCAACAACATCCAATGTTAGTGTTTCTTCATTAGAGGGCACCAACAACTAACGTTAGTGTTTCTTCATTAGAGGGCACCAACATCCAACGTTAGTTCATCATTAGAGGGCACCGACATTCAACTTTAGTGTTTCTTCATTAGAGGGCACCAACATCCAACTTTAGTATATCTTCATTAGAGGGCACCAACATCAAACTTTAGTGTTTCTTCATTAGAGAGCACCAACATACAACTTTAGTGTTTCTTCATTAGAGGGCACCAACATCCAAATTTTGTGTTTCTTCATTAGAGTGCACCGACATCCAACGTTAGTATTTCTTCTTTAGAGGGCACCAACATCCAACGTTAGTGTTTCTTCATTAGAGGGCACCGACATTCAACTTTAGTGTTTCTTCATTAGAGGGCACCGACATCCAACTTTAGTGTTTCTTCATTAGAGGGCACCAACATCCAACTTTAGCGTTTCTTCATTAGAGGGCACCAACATCCAACTTTAGTGTTTCTTCATTAGAGGGCACCAACATCCACCTTTAGTGTTTCTTCATTAGAGGGCACCAACATCCAACTTTAGTGTTTCTTCATTAGAGGGCACCAACATTCAACTTTAGTGTTTCTTCTTTAGAGTGCACCAACATCCAACGTTAGTGTTTCTTCATTAGAGGGCACCAACATTCAACATCCAACTTTAGTGTTTCTTCATTAGAGGGCATCAACATTCAACTTTAGTGTTTCTTCATTAGAGGGTACCAACATCAAACTTTATTGTTTCTTCATTAGAGGAAACCAACATCAAACTTTAGTGTTTCTTCATGAGAGGGCACCAACATCCAACGTTAGTATTTCTTCATTAGAGGGCACCAACATCCAACGTTAGTTCATCATTAGAGGGCACCAACATTCAACTTTAGTGTTTCTTCATTAGAGGGCACCAACATCCAACGTTAGTTCATCATTAGAGGGCACCAACATCCAACTTTAGTATTTCTTCATTAGAAGGCACCAACATCCAACTTTAGTGTTTCTTCGTTAGAGGGCACCAACATCCAACTTTAGTATTTCTTCATTAGAGGGCACCAACATTCAACTTTAGTGTTTCTTTATTAGAGGGCACCAACATCAAACTTTAGTATTTCTTCATTAGAGGGCACCAACATCGAACGGTAGTGTTCATCATTAGAGGGCACCAACATCAACTTTAGTGTTTCTTCATTAGAGGGCACCAACATCACACTTTAGAGTTTCTTCATTAGAGGGCACCAACATCCAACTTTAGTGTTTCTTCATTAGAGGGCACCAACATCCAACTTTAGTATTTCTTCATTAGAGGGCACCAACATCCAACTTTAGTATTTCTTCATTAGAGGGCACCAACATCCAACATTAGTTCATCATTAGAGGGCACCAACATCCAACTTTAGTATTTCTTCATTAGAGAGCACCGACATCCAACGGTAGTGTTCATCATTAGAGGGCACCAACATCAAACTTTAGTGTTTCTTCATTAGAGGGCACCAACATCCAACTTTAGTGTTTCTTCATTAGAGGGCACCAACATCCAACATTAGTGTTTCTTCATTAGAGGGCACCAACATCCAACTTTAGTGTTTCGTCATTAGAGGGCACCAACATCCAACTTTAGTTTTTCTTCATTAGAGGGCACCAACATCCACATTTAGTGTTTCTTCATTAGAGGGTACCAACATCCAACTTTAGTGTTTCTTCATTAGAGGGCACCAACATTCAACTTTAGAGTTTCTTCTTTAGAGGGCACCAACATCCAACGTTAGTGTTTCTTCATTAGAGGGCACCAACATCCAACTTTAGTATATCTTCATTAGAGGGCACCAACATCAAACTTTAGTGTTTCTTCATTAGAGAGCACCAACATCCAACTTTAGTATTTCTTCATTTGAGGGCACAAACATCCAACTTTAGTGTTTCTTCATTCGAGGGCACCAACATCCAACATCAAACTTTAGTGTTTCTTCAATAGAGGGCACCAACATCCAACGTTACTATTTCATTATTAGAGGGCACCAACATCCAACTTTAGTGTTTCTTCATTAGAGGGCACCAACATCCAACTTTAGCGTTTCTTCATTAGAGGGCACCAACATCCAACTTTAGTGTATCTTCATTAGAGGGCACCAACATCCACCTTTAGTGTTTCTTCTTTAGAGGGCACCAACATCCAACTTTAGTGTTTCTTCATTAGAGGGCACCAACATTCAACTTTAGTGTTTCTTCTTTAGAGGGCACCAACATCCAACATTAGTGTTTCTTCATTAGAGGGCACCAACATTCAACATCCAACTTTAGTGTTTCTTCATTAGAGGGCACCAACATTCAACTTTAGTGTTTCTTCATTAGAGGGTACCAACATCAAACTTTAGTGTTTCTTCATTAGAGGGCACCAACATCAAATTTTAGTGTTTCTTCATGAGAGGGCACCAACATCCAACGTTAGTATTTCTTCATTAGAGGGCACCAACATCCAACGTTAGTTCATCATTAGAGGGCACCAACATCCAACTTTAGTATTTCTTCATCAGAGGGCACCAACATCCAACTTTAGTGTTTCTTCGTTAGAGGGCACCAACATCCAACTTTAGTATTTCTTCATTAGAGGGTACCAACATTCAACTTTAGTGTTTCTTTATTAGAGGGCACCAACATCAAACTTTAGTATTTCTTCATTAGAGGGCACCAACATCGAATGGTAGTGTTCATCATTAGAGGGCACCAACATCAACTTTAGTGTTTCTTCATTAGAGGGCACCAACATAACACTTTAGAGTTTCTTCATTAGAGGGCACCAACATCCAACGTCCAACTTTAGTGTTTCTTCATTAGAAGGCACCAACATTCAACTGTAGTGTTTCTTCATTAGAGGGCACCAACATCCAACTTTAGTGTTTCTTCATTAGAGGGCACCAACATCCAACTTTAGTGTTTCTTCATTAGAAGGCACCAACATCCAACGTTAGTGTTTCTTCATTAGAGGCACCAACATCCAACTTTAGTGTTTATTCATTAGAGGGCATCAACATCCAACGTTAGTGTTTCTTCATTAGAGGGCACCAACATCCAACTTTAGTGTTTCTTCATTAGAGGGCACCAACATCCAACGTTAGTTCATCATTAGAGGGCACCAACATTCAACTTTAGTGTTTCTTCATTAGAGGGCACCAACATCCAACGTTAGTTCATCATTAGAGGGCACCAACATCCAAAGTTAGTTCATCATTAGAGGGCACCAAAATCCAACGTTAGTGTTTCTTCATTAGAGGGCACCAACATCCAACATCCAACTTTAGTGTTTCTTCATTAGAGGGCACCAACATTCAACTTTAGTGTTTCTTCATTAGAGGGCACCAACATCCAACTTTAGTGTTTCTTCATTAGAGGGCACCAACATCCAACATCCAACTTTAGTGTTTCTTCATTAGAAGGCACCAACATTCAACTGTAGTGTTTCTTCATTAGAGGGCACCAACATCCAACTTTAGTGTTTCTTCATTAGAGGGCACAAACATCCAACTTTAGTGTTTCTTCATTAGAGGGCACCAACATCCAACGTTAGTGTTTCTTCATTAGAGGGCACCAACATCCAACTTTAGTGTTTATTCATTAGAGGGCATCAACATCCAACGTTAGTGTTTCTTCATTAGAGGGCACCAACATCCAACTTTAGTGTTTCTTCATTAGAGGGCACCAACATCCAACGTTAGTTCATCATTAGAGGGCACCAACATTCAACTTTAGTGTTTCTTCATTAGAGGGCACCAACATCCAACGTTAGTGTTTCTTCATTAGAGGGCACCAACATCCAACTTTAGTGTTTATTCATTAGAGGGCATCAACATCCAACTTTAGTGTTTCTTCGTTAGAGGGCACCAACATCCAACTTTAGTATTTCTTCATTAGAGGGTACCAATATTCAACTTTAGTGTTTCTTTATTAGAGGGCACCAACATCAAACTTTAGTATTTCTTCATTAGAGGGCACCAACATCGAATGGTAGTGTTCATCATTAGAGGGCACCAACATCAACTTTAGTGTTTCTTCATTAGAGGGCACCAACATAACACTTTAGAGTTTCTTCATTAGAGGGCACCAACATCCAACGTCCAACTTTAGTGTTTCTTCATTAGAAGGCACCAACATTCAACTGTAGTATTTCTT
This sequence comes from Oncorhynchus masou masou, assembly GCF_036934945.1. NCBI lineage: Eukaryota > Metazoa > Chordata > Actinopteri > Salmoniformes > Salmonidae > Oncorhynchus > Oncorhynchus masou. The sequence goes on from NC_088229.1 coordinate 75,840,634, forward strand.
CATTAGAGGGCACCAACATCCAACTTTAGTGTTTCTTCATTAGAGGGCACCAACATCCAACTTTAGTGTTTCTTCATTAGAAGGCACCAACATCCAACGTTAGTGTTTCTTCATTAGAGGCACCAACATCCAACTTTAGTGTTTATTCATTAGAGGGCATCAACATCCAACGTTAGTGTTTCTTCATTAGAGGGCACCAACATCCAACTTTAGTGTTTCTTCATTAGAGGGCACCAACATCCAACTTTAGTATATCTTCATTAGAGGGCACCAACATCAAACTTTAGTGTTTCTTCATTAGAGAGCACCAACATACAACTTTAGTGTTTCTTCATTAGAGGGCACCAACATCCAAATTTTGTGTTTCTTCATTAGAGTGCACCGACATCCAACGTTAGTATTTCTTCTTTAGAGGGCACCAACATCCAACGTTAGTGTTTCTTCATTAGAGGGCACCGACATTCAACTTTAGTGTTTCTTCATTAGAGGGCACCGACATCCAACTTTAGTGTTTCTTCATTAGAGGGCACCAACATCCAACTTTAGCGTTTCTTCATTAGAGGGCACCAACATCCAACTTTAGTGTTTCTTCATTAGAGGGCACCAACATCCACCTTTAGTGTTTCTTCATTAGAGGGCACCAACATCCAACTTTAGTGTTTCTTCATTAGAGGGCACCAACATTCAACTTTAGTGTTTCTTCTTTAGAGTGCACCAACATCCAACGTTAGTGTTTCTTCATTAGAGGGCACCAACATTCAACATCCAACTTTAGTGTTTCTTCATTAGAGGGCATCAACATTCAACTTTAGTGTTTCTTCATTAGAGGGTACCAACATCAAACTTTATTGTTTCTTCATTAGAGGAAACCAACATCAAACTTTAGTGTTTCTTCATGAGAGGGCACCAACATCCAACGTTAGTATTTCTTCATTAGAGGGCACCAACATCCAACGTTAGTTCATCATTAGAGGGCACCAACATTCAACTTTAGTGTTTCTTCATTAGAGGGCACCAACATCCAACGTTAGTTCATCATTAGAGGGCACCAACATCCAACTTTAGTATTTCTTCATTAGAAGGCACCAACATCCAACTTTAGTGTTTCTTCGTTAGAGGGCACCAACATCCAACTTTAGTATTTCTTCATTAGAGGGCACCAACATTCAACTTTAGTGTTTCTTTATTAGAGGGCACCAACATCAAACTTTAGTATTTCTTCATTAGAGGGCACCAACATCGAACGGTAGTGTTCATCATTAGAGGGCACCAACATCAACTTTAGTGTTTCTTCATTAGAGGGCACCAACATCACACTTTAGAGTTTCTTCATTAGAGGGCACCAACATCCAACTTTAGTGTTTCTTCATTAGAGGGCACCAACATCCAACTTTAGTATTTCTTCATTAGAGGGCACCAACATCCAACTTTAGTATTTCTTCATTAGAGGGCACCAACATCCAACATTAGTTCATCATTAGAGGGCACCAACATCCAACTTTAGTATTTCTTCATTAGAGAGCACCGACATCCAACGGTAGTGTTCATCATTAGAGGGCACCATCATCAAACTTTAGTGTTTCTTCATTAGAGGGCACCAACATCCAACTTTAGTGTTTCTTCATTAGAGGGCACCAACATCCAACATTAGTGTTTCTTCATTAGAGGGCACCAACATCCAACTTTAGTGTTTCGTCATTAGAGGGCACCAACATCCAACTTTAGTTTTTCTTCATTAGAGGGCACCAACATCCACATTTAGTGTTTCTTCATTAGAGGGTACCAACATCCAACTTTAGTGTTTCTTCATTAGAGGGCACCAACATTCAACTTTAGAGTTTCTTCTTTAGAGGGCACCAACATCCAACGTTAGTGTTTCTTCATTAGAGGGCACCAACATCCAACTTTAGTATATCTTCATTAGAGGGCACCAACATCAAACTTTAGTGTTTCTTCATTAGAGAGCACCAACATCCAACTTTAGTATTTCTTCATTTGAGGGCACAAACATCCAACTTTAGTGTTTCTTCATTCGAGGGCACCAACATCCAACATCAAACTTTAGTGTTTCTTCAATAGAGGGCACCAACATCCAACTTTAGTGTATCTTCATTAGAGGGCACCAACATCCACCTTTAGTGTTTCTTCTTTAGAGGGCACCAACATCCAACTTTAGTGTTTCTTCATTAGAGGGCACCAACATTCAACTTTAGTGTTTCTTCTTTAGAGGGCACCAACATCCAACATTAGTGTTTCTTCATTAGAGGGCACCAACATTCAACATCCAACTTTAGTGTTTCTTCATTAGAGGGCACCAACATTCAACTTTAGTGTTTCTTCATTAGAGGGTACCAACATCAAACTTTAGTGTTTCTTCATTAGAGGGCACCAACATCAAATTTTAGTGTTTCTTCATGAGAGGGCACCAACATCCAACGTTAGTATTTCTTCATTAGAGGGCACCAACATCCAACGTTAGTTCATCATTAGAGGGCACCAACATCCAACTTTAGTATTTCTTCATCAGAGGGCACCAACATCCAACTTTAGTGTTTCTTCGTTAGAGGGCACCAACATCCAACTTTAGTATTTCTTCATTAGAGGGTACCAACATTCAACTTTAGTGTTTCTTTATTAGAGGGCACCAACATCAAACTTTAGTATTTCTTCATTAGAGGGCACCAACATCGAATGGTAGTGTTCATCATTAGAGGGCACCAACATCAACTTTAGTGTTTCTTCATTAGAGGGCACCAACATAACACTTTAGAGTTTCTTCATTAGAGGGCACCAACATCCAACGTCCAACTTTAGTGTTTCTTCATTAGAAGGCACCAACATTCAACTGTAGTGTTTCTTCATTAGAGGGCACCAACATCCAACTTTAGTGTTTCTTCATTAGAGGGCACCAACATCCAACTTTAGTGTTTCTTCATTAGAAGGCACCAACATCCAACGTTAGTGTTTCTTCATTAGAGGCACCAACATCCAACTTTAGTGTTTATTCATTAGAGGGCATCAACATCCAACGTTAGTGTTTCTTCATTAGAGGGCACCAACATCCAACTTTAGTGTTTCTTCATTAGAGGGCACCAACATCCAACGTTAGTTCATCATTAGAGGGCACCAACATTCAACTTTAGTGTTTCTTCATTAGAGGGCACCAACATCCAACGTTAGTTCATCATTAGAGGGCACCAACATCCAAAGTTAGTTCATCATTAGAGGGCACCAAAATCCAACGTTAGTGTTTCTTCATTAGAGGGCACCAACATCCAACATCCAACTTTAGTGTTTCTTCATTAGAGGGCACCAACATTCAACTTTAGTGTTTCTTCATTAGAGGGCACCAACATCCAACTTTAGTGTTTCTTCATTAGAGGGCACCAACATCCAACATCCAACTTTAGTGTTTCTTCATTAGAAGGCACCAACATTCAACTGTAGTGTTTCTTCATTAGAGGGCACCAACATCCAACTTTAGTGTTTCTTCATTAGAGGGCACAAACATCCAACTTTAGTGTTTCTTCATTAGAGGGCACCAACATCCAACGTTAGTGTTTCTTCATTAGAGGGCACCAACATCCAACTTTAGTGTTTATTCATTAGAGGGCATCAACATCCAACGTTAGTGTTTCTTCATTAGAGGGCACCAACATCCAACTTTAGTGTTTCTTCATTAGAGGGCACCAACATCCAACGTTAGTTCATCATTAGAGGGCACCAACATTCAACTTTAGTGTTTCTTCATTAGAGGGCACCAACATCCAACGTTAGTGTTTCTTCATTAGAGGGCACCAACATCCAACTTTAGTGTTTATTCATTAGAGGGCATCAACATCCAACTTTAGTGTTTCTTCGTTAGAGGGCACCAACATCCAACTTTAGTATTTCTTCATTAGAGGGTACCAACATTCAACTTTAGTGTTTCTTTATTAGAGGGCACCAACATCAAACTTTAGTATTTCTTCATTAGAGGGCACCAACATCGAATGGTAGTGTTCATCATTAGAGGGCACCAACATCAACTTTAGTGTTTCTTCATTAGAGGGCACCAACATAACACTTTAGAGTTTCTTCATTAGAGGGCACCAACATCCAACGTCCAACTTTAGTGTTTCTTCATTAGAAGGCACCAACATTCAACTGTAGTATTTCTTCATTAGAGGGCACCAACATCCAACTTTAGTGTTTCTTCATTAGAGGGCACCAACATCCAACTTTAGTGTTTCTTCATTAGAAGGCACCAACATCCAACGTTAGTGTTTCTTCATTAGAGGCACCAACATCCAACTTTAGTGTTTATTCATTAGAGGGCATCAACATCCAACGTTAGTGTTTCTTCATTAGAGGGCACCAACATCCAACTTTAGTGTTTCTTCATTAGAGGGCACCAACATCCAACGTTAGTTCATCATTAGAGGGCACCAACATTCAACTTTAGTGTTTCTTCATTAGAGGGGACCAACATCCAACGTTAGTTCATCATTAGAGGGCACCAACATCCAACGTTAGTTCATCATTAGAGGGCACCAAAATCCAACGTTAGTGTTTCTTCATTAGAGGGCACCAACATCCAACATCCAACTTTAGTGTTTCTTCATTAGAGGGCACCAACATTCAACTTTAGTGTTTCTTCATTAGAGGGCACCAACATCCAACTTTAGTGTTTCTTCATTAGAGGGCACCAACATCCAACATCCAACTTTAGTGTTTCTTCATTAGAAGGCACCAACATTCAACTGTAGTGTTTCTTCATTAGAGGGCACCAACATCCAACTTTAGTGTTTCTTCATTAGAGGGCACAAACATCCAACTTTAGTGTTTCTTCATTAGAGGGCACCAACATCCAACGTTAGTGTTTCTTCATTAGAGGGCACCAACATCCAACTTTAGTGTTTATTCATTAGAGGGCATCAACATCCAACGTTAGTGTTTCTTCATTAGAGGGCACCAACATCCAACTTTAGTGTTTCTTCATTAGAGGGCACCAACATCCAACGTTAGTTCATCATTAGAGGGCACCAACATTCAACTTTAGTGTTTCTTCATTAGAGGGCACCAACATCCAACGTTAGTTCATCATTAGAGGGCAGCAACATCCGACGTTAGTTCATCATTAGAGGGCACCAAAATCCAACGTTAGTGTTTCTTCATTAGAGGGCACCAACATCCAACATCCAACTTTAGTGTTTCTTCATTAGAGGGCACCAACATTCAACTTTAGTGTTTCTTCATTAGAGGGCACCAACATCCAACTTTAGTGTTTCTTCATTAGAGGGCACCAACATCCAACGTTAGTGTTTCTTCATTAGAGGGCACCAACATCCAACATCCAACTTTAGTGTTTCTTCATTAGAGGGCACCAACATTCAACTTTAGTGTTTCTTCATTAGAGGGCACCAACATCCAACTTTAGTGTTTCTTCATTTGAGGGCAACAACATCCAACATCAAGCTTTAGTGTTTCTTCAATAGAGGGCACCAACATCCAACGTTAGTATTTCTTTATTAGAGGGCACCAACATCCAACTTTAGTGTTTCTTCATTAGAGGGCAACAACATCTAACGTTAGTGTTTCTTCATTAGAGGGCACCAACATCCAACTTTAGTATATCTTCATTAGAGGTCACCAACATCAAACTTTAGTGTTTCTTCATTAGAGGGCAACAACATCCAACGTTAGTGTTTCTTCATTAGAGGGCACCAACATCCAACTTTAGTATATCTTCATTAGAGGTCACCAACATCAAACTTTAGTGTTTCTTCATTAGAGGGCACCAACATCCAACGTTAGTGTTTCTTCATTATAGGGCACCAACATCCAACTTTAGTGTTTCTTCATTAGAGCGCACCAACATCCACCTTTAGTGTTTCTTCATTAGAGGGCACCAACATCCAACTTTAGTGTTTCTTCATTAGAGGGCACCAACATTCAACTTTAGTGTTTCTTCTTTAGAGGTCACCAACATCCAACGTTAGTGTTTCTTCATTAGAGGGCACCAACATCAAACTTTAGTGTTTCTTCATTAGAGGGCACCAACATCCAACATCCAACTTTAGTGTTTCTTCATTAGAAGGCACCAACATTCAACTTTAGTGTTTCTTCATTAGAGGGCACCAACATCAAACTTTAGTGTTTCTTCATTAGAGGGCACCAACATCAAACTTTAGTGTTTCTTCATTAGAGGGCACCAACATCCAAATTTAGTGTTTGTTCATTAGAGGGCACCAACATCCAACGTTAGTGTTTCTTCATTAGAGGGCACCAACATCCAACTTTAGTGTTTCTTCATTAGAGGGCACCAACATCCAACGTTAGTGTTTCTTCATTAGAGGGCACCAACATCCAACGTTAGTGTTTCTTCATTAGAGGCACCAACATCCAACTTTAGTGTTTATTCATTAGAGGGCATCAACATCCAACGTTAGTGTTTCTTCATTAGAGGGCACCAACATCCAACTTTAGTGTTTCTTCATTAGAGGGCACCAACATCCAACGTTAGTTCATCATTAGAGGGCACCAACATTCAACTTTAGTGTTTCTTCATTAGAGGGCACCAACATCCAACGTTAGTTCATCATTAGAGGGCACCAACATCCAACGTTAGTTCATCATTAGAGGGCACCAAAATCCAATGTTAGTGTTTCTTCATTAGAGGGCACCAACATCCAACATCCAACTTTAGTGTTTCTTCATTAGAGGGCACCAACATTCAACTTTAGTGTTTCTTCATTAGAGGGCAGCAACATCCAACTTTAGTGTTTCTTCATTAGAGGGCACCAACATCCAACATCCAACTTTAGTGTTCCTTCATTAGAAGGCACCAACATTCAACTGTAGTGTTTCTTCATTAGAGGGCACCAACATCAAACTTTAGTGTTTCTTCATTAGAGGGCACCAACATCCAACATCCAACTTTAGTGTTTCTTCATTAGAAGGCACCAACATTCAACTGTAGTGTTTCTTCATTAGAGGGCACCAACATCCAACTTTACTGTTTCTTCATTAGAGGGCACAAACATCCAACTTTAGTGTTTCTTCATTAGAGGGCACCAACATCCAACGTTAGTGTTTCTTCATTAGTGTGCACCAACATCCAACTTTAGTGTTTATTCATTAGAGGGCATCAACATCCAACGTTAGTGTTTCTTCATTAGAGGGCACCAACATCCAACTTTAGTGTTTCTTCATTAGAGCGCACCAACATCCACCTTTAGTGTTTCTTCATTAGAGGGCACCAACATCCAACTTTAGTGTTTCTTCATTAGAGGGCACCAACATTCAACTTTAGTGTTTCTTCTTTAGAGGTCACCAACATCCAACGTTAGTGTTTCTTCATTAGAGGGCACCAACATCAAACTTTAGTGTTTCTTCATTAGAGGGCACCAACATCCAACATCCAACTTTAGTGTTTCTTCATTAGAAGGCACCAACATTCAACTTTAGTGTTTCTTCATTAGAGGGCACCAACATCAAACTTTAGTGTTTCTTCATTAGAGGGCACCAACATCAAACTTTAGTGTTTCTTCATTAGAGGGCACCAACATCCAAATTTAGTGTTTGTTCATTAGAGGGCACCAACATCCAACGTTAGTGTTTCTTCATTAGAGGGCACCAACATCCAACTTTAGTGTTTCTTCATTAGAGGGCACCAACATCCAACGTTAGTGTTTCTTCATTAGAGGGCACCAACATCCAACGTTAGTGTTTCTTCATTAGAGGCACCAACATCCAACTTTAGTGTTTATTCATTAGAGGGCATCAACATCCAACGTTAGTGTTTCTTCATTAGAGGGCACCAACATCCAACTTTAGTGTTTCTTCATTAGAGGGCACCAACATCCAACGTTAGTTCATCATTAGAGGGCACCAACATTCAACTTTAGTGTTTCTTCATTAGAGGGCACCAACATCCAACGTTAGTTCATCATTAGAGGGCACCAACATCCAACGTTAGTTCATCATTAGAGGGCACCAAAATCCAATGTTAGTGTTTCTTCATTAGAGGGCACCAACATCCAACATCCAACTTTAGTGTTTCTTCATTAGAGGGCACCAACATTCAACTTTAGTGTTTCTTCATTAGAGGGCAGCAACATCCAACTTTAGTGTTTCTTCATTAGAGGGCACCAACATCCAACATCCAACTTTAGTGTTCCTTCATTAGAAGGCACCAACATTCAACTGTAGTGTTTCTTCATTAGAGGGCACCAACATCAAACTTTAGTGTTTCTTCATTAGAGGGCACCAACATCCAACATCCAACTTTAGTGTTTCTTCATTAGAAGGCACCAACATTCAACTGTAGTGTTTCTTCATTAGAGGGCACCAACATCCAACTTTACTGTTTCTTCATTAGAGGGCACAAACATCCAACTTTAGTGTTTCTTCATTAGAGGGCACCAACATCCAACGTTAGTGTTTCTTCATTAGTGTGCACCAACATCCAACTTTAGTGTTTATTCATTAGAGGGCATCAACATCCAACGTTAGTGTTTCTTCATTAGAGGGCACCAACATCCAACTTTAGTGTTTCTTCATTAGAGGGCACCAACATCCAACGTTAGTTCATCATTAGAGGGCACCAACATTCAACTTTAGTGTTTCTTCATTAGAGGGCACCAACATCCAACGTTAGTTCATCATTAGAGGGCACCAACATCCGACGTTAGTTCATCATTAGAGGGCACCAACATCCAACTTTAGTGTTTCTTCATTAGAGGGCACCAACATCCAACGTTAGTTCATCATTAGAGGGCACCAAAATCCAACGTTAGTGTTTCTTCATTAGAGGGCACCAACATCCAACATCCAACTTTAGTGTTTCTTCATTAGAGGGCACCAACATTCAACTTTAGTGTTTCTTCATTAGAGGGCACCAACATCCAACTTTAGTGTTTCTTCATTAGAGGGCACCAACATCCAACGTTAGTGTTTCTTCATTAGAGGGCACCAACATCCAACATCCAACTTTAGTGTTTCTTCATTAGAGGGCACCAACATTCAACATCCAACTTTAGTGTTTCTTCATTAGAGGGCACCAACATTCAACTTTAGTGTTTCTTCATTAGAGGGTACCAACATCAAACTTTAGTGTTTCTTCATTAGAGGGCACCAACATCAAATTTTAGTGTTTCTTCATGAGAGGGCACCAACATCCAACGTTAGTATTTCTTCATTAGAGGGCACCAACATCCAACGTTAGTTCATCATTAGAGGGCACCAACATTCAACTTTAGTGTTTCTTCATTAGAGGGCACCAACATCCAACGTTAGTTCATCATTAGAGGGCACCAACATCCAACTTTAGTATTTCTTCATCAGAGGGCACCAACATCCAACTTTAGTGTTTCTTCGTTAGAGGGCACCAACATCCAACTTTAGTATTTCTTCATTAGAGGGTACCAACATTCAACTTTAGTGTTTCTTTATTAGAGGGCACCAACATCAAACTTTAGTATTTCTTCATTAGAGGGCACCAACATCGAATGGTAGTGTTCATCATTAGAGGGCACCAACATCAACTTTAGTGTTTCTTCATTAGAGGGCACCAACATAACACTTTAGAGTTTCTTCATTAGAGGGCACCAACATCCAACGTCCAACTTTAGTGTTTCTTCATTAGAAGGCACCAACATTCAACTGTAGTGTTTCTTCATTAGAGGGCACCAACATCCAACTTTAGTGTTTCTTCATTAGAGGGCACCAACATCCAACTTTAGTGTTTCTTCATTAGAAGGCACCAACATCCAACGTTAGTGTTTCTTCATTAGAGGCACCAACATCCAACTTTAGTGTTTATTCATTAGAGGGCATCAACATCCAACGTTAGTGTTTCTTCATTAGAGGGCACCAACATCCAACGTCCAACTTTAGTGTTTCTTCATTAGAAGGCACCAACATTCAACTGTAGTGTTTCTTCATTAGAGGGCACCAACATCCAACTTTAGTGTTTCTTCATTAGAGGGCACCAACATCCAACTTTAGTGTTTCTTCATTAGAGGGCACCAACATCCAACGTTAGTTCATCATTAGAGGGCACCAACATTCAACTTTAGTGTTTCTTCATTAGAGGGCACCAACATCCAACGTTAGTTCATCATTAGAGGGCACCAACATCCAACGTTAGTTCATCATTAGAGGGCACCAAAATCCAACGTTAGTGTTTCTTCATTAGAGGGCACCAACATCCAACATCCAACTTTAGTGTTTCTTCATTAGAGGGCACCAACATTCAACTTTAGTGTTTCTTCATTAGAGGGCACCAACATCCAACTTTAGTGTTTCTTCATTAGAGGGCACCAACATCCAACATCCAACTTTAGTGTTTCTTCATTAGAAGGCACCAACATTCAACTGTAGTGTTTCTTCATTAGAGGGCACCAACATCCAACTTTAGTGTTTCTTCATTAGAGGGCACAAACATCCAACTTTAGTGTTTCTTCATTAGAGGGCACCAACATCCAACGTTAGTGTTTCTTCATTAGAGGGCACCAACATCCAACTTTAGTGTTTATTCATTAGAGGGCATCAACATCCAACGTTAGTGTTTCTTCATTAGAGGGCACCAACATCCAACTTTAGTGTTTCTTCATTAGAGGGCACCAACATCCAACGTTAGTTCATCATTAGAGGGCACCAACATTCAACTTTAGTGTTTCTTCATTAGAGGGCACCAACATCCAACGTTAGTTCATCATTAGAGGGCAGCAACATCCGACGTTAGTTCATCATTAGAGGGCACCAAAATCCAACGTTAGTGTTTCTTCATTAGAGGGCACCAACATCCAACATCCAACTTTAGTGTTTCTTCATTAGAGGGCACCAACATTCAACTTTAGTGTTTCTTCATTAGAGGGCACCAACATCCAACTTTAGTGTTTCTTCATTAGAGGGCACCAACATCCAACGTTAGTGTTTCTTCATTAGAGGGCACCAACATCCAACATCCAACTTTAGTGTTTCTTCATTAGAGGGCACCAACATTCAACTTTAGTGTTTCTTCATTAGAGGGCACCAACATCCAACTTTAGTGTTTCTTCATTTGAGGGCAACAACATCCAACATCAAACTTTAGTGTTTCTTCAATAGAGGGCACCAACATCCAACGTTAGTATTTCTTTATTAGAGGGCACCAACATCCAACTTTAGTGTTTCTTCATTAGAGGGCACCAACATCCAACTTTAGCATTTCTTCATTAGAGGGCAACAACATCCAACGTTAGTGTTTCTTCATTAGAGGGCACCAACATCCAACTTTAGTATATCTTCATTAGAGGTCACCAACATCCAACTTTAGTGTTTGTTCATTAGAGGGCACCAACATCCAACGTTAGTGTTTCTTCATTAGAGGGCACCAACATCCAACTTTAGTGTTTCTTCATTAGAGGGCACCAACATCCAACGTTAGTGTTTCTTCATTAGAGGGCACCAACATCCAACTTTAGTGTTTCTTCATCAGAGGGCACCAACATCCAACTTTAGTGTTTATTCATTAGAGGGCACCAACATCCAACGTTAGTGTTTCTTCATTAGAGGGCACCAACATCCAACTTTAGTGTTTCTTCATTAGAGGGCACCAACATCCAACGTTAGTTCATCATTAGAGGGCACCAACATTCAACTTTAGTGTTTCTTCATTAGAGGGCACCAACGTCCAACGTTAGTTCATCATTAGAGGGCACCAACATCCAACGTTAGTTCATCATTAGAGGGCACCAAAATCCAACGTTAGTGTTTCTTCATTAGAGGGCACCAACATCCAACATTAGTGTTTCTTCATTAGAATGACATTTGGGACACATTCTTTGTCTGTTGGATGGAGGGTTGGAGGAAGGGACAGAGACAGATGATGAAGACAGTGCATGATGGCACTTATGAAGTCTTAAAATTAAACATTCCCCTCCTCCTTTGTGTTATTTCTGCAGGGTAGAGTGGAGAGAACGAGGGAGAGAGATAACAAAAAAGAGAGCCACTGGGGAAAGAGATTGGGAGAGAGAGGCAGAGAAAGTGCCTAAACAGTATTTTTGGCCTATCAGCTTCCCTATCAAATATAAACAGTATATTTGACATCTCAGCTTCCCTATCAAATATAAAGAGCGTCTGCCAAATGACTTAAATGTAAATGTAATAAACTGTATATTTGACCTCAATTTCCCTATCATTTTTTTTATCACTGTAATAGTGAAGGTGTAAACTTGGCAGTAAAAAAACAAAACAGTATATTTGACCTCTCAGCTCCCCGATCAAATCAAAATATTTTAAGCAGAAAACCTGAGAAAAATTAATAGCAATGACAAATGGTTTGATGAAGAATGCAAAAAACCTAAGAAAGAAATTGAGAAACCTATGCAACCAAAAACATAGAGACCCGGAAAACCTGAGCCGACGTCTTCACTATGGTGAATCACACAAACAATACAGAAATACACTACGGAAAAACAAGGAACAGCACGTCAGAAATAATCTCCATGCAAATGAAGAAGCCATCGATTCTGGGAAAATTGGAAAATACTAAACAAACAACAACACAAAGAGTTATATATCCAAAATTGAGATGTGTGAATAAACAACTTCTCCATTATTTGTTAGCTCTATATCAAAGAACAAACAGTAAAAACATAGACATGATAAAAACAACAAATCTTAGAATCAACTATTAAAGACAACCAGAACCCACTGGATTCTCCAATTACATTGAATGAACTACAGGACAAAATACAAACCCTCCAACCCAAAAAAGCATGTGGAGTTGATGGTATCTTTAATGAAATGATGAAATAAATAGTTGATGGTATCCTTAATTAAATTATTAAATAAAAACCGACAGGCTCAAATCAGTCTTTTGTGGCAACGTTTGAAACAGTGTTTTTTTACATAATAAATCAAATAAATAAATATATAAAAGTGGAGAGATAATAAAATGATACAGTGGCTTGTAAAAGTATTCACCCCCCTTGGCATTTTCCTATTTTGTTGCCTTACAACCTGGAATTAAAATAACATTTTTTGGGGGGTGGGGGTTGTATTATGGGGGTTTGTATGATGTACACAGCATGTATACCACTTTAAAATGGATAAATATTTTTTGGGGGTGGAAGAAACAAGAAATAAGACAAAAAACTGAATACTTGCGTGCATAACTATCCATCCCCCAAAAAGCAATGCTTTGTAGATACACCATTTGCAGCAATTACAGCTGCAAGTCTCTTGGGATTTGTCTCTATAAAACTTGGCACATCAAGCCACAGGGATTTTGACCAATTCTTGAAGGCAAAACTGCTCCAGCTCCTTCAAGTTGGATGGGTTCCGCTGGTGTACAGCAATATTTAAGTCATACCAGATTCTCAATTGGATTGAGGTCTGGGCTTTGAATAGGCCATTCCAAGACATTTAAATGTTTCCCCTTAAACCACTCGAGTGTTGCTTTAACAGTATGCTTAGGGTCATTGTCCTGCTGGAAGGTGAACCTCCATCCCAGTCTCAAATCTCTGGAAGAGTGAAACAGGTTTCCCTCGAGAATTTCCCTGTAGAATTTCCCTGTATATCAGAAATCCATCATTCCTTCAATTCTGACTAGTTTCCCAGTCCCTGCTGACGAAAACCATCCCCACAGCATGATGCTGCCACCAGCATGCTTCACTGTAGGGATGGTGTTCTCGGGGTGATGGGAGGTGTTGGGTTTGTGCCAGACATAGCATTTTCCTTGATGCCCAAAAAGCTCAATTTTAGTCTCATCTGACCAGAGTACCTTCTTCCATATGTTTGGAGAGTCTCCCACATGCCTTTTGGCAAATACCTAATGTGTTTGCTAATTTATTTCTTCATGTAAGTGCTTTTTTCTGGCCACTCTTCCATAAAGCCCAGCTCTGTGGAGTGTACGGTTTAAAGTGGTCCTATGGACAGATACTCCAATCTCCGCTGTGGAGCTTTGCATCTCCTTCAGGGTTATCTTTGGTCTCTTTGTTGCCTCTCTGATTAATGCCCTCCTTGCCTGGTCCGTGAGTTTTGGTGGGCGGCCCTCTCTTGGCAGTTTTGTTGTGGTGTCATATTCTTTCCATTTTTTAAGAATGGATTTAATGTTGCTTTGTGGGATGTTCAAAGTTTCAGATCTTTTTTTATAACCCAACCCTGATCTGTACTTCTCCACAACTTTGTCCCTGACCTGTTTGGAGAGCTCCTTGGTCTTCATGGTGCCACTTGCTTGGTGGTGCCCCTTGTTTAGTGGTGTTGCAGACTTTGGGGCCTTTCAGAACAGGTATATATATACTGAGATCATGTGACAGATTATGAGACACTGATTGCACACAGGTGGACTTTATTTAACTAATTATGTGACTTTTTAAGGAAATGGGTTGCACCAGATCTTATTTAGGGGCTTCATAGCAAGGGGGGTGAATACATATGCACACACCACTTTTCCATTTATTTATTTTTAGAATTGTTTAAACAAGTTATTTTTTTCATTTCACTGCACCAATTTGAACTATTTTGTGTATGTCCATTACTTGAAATCCAAATAAAAATCAATTTAAATTACAGGTTGTAATGCAACCAAATTTAACAAAAGCCAAGGGGGATGAATAATTTTGCAAGGCACTGTATATCATTGCATTTGAGGAACAATAGGAAAGTCATTCTGATGATAAACTTGTAAACTTTTGAGAAAATTACTGTTTTGGTCCCTGCTGGAGAGCTCTTTTTGTTTACACCCATTCAGCATCATTCACACCCTCTTAATCCTTAGCCCCGCCCATTCAGCATCGTTCACATGCTCTTAAGCCTTAGCCCCGCCCATTAAGCATCGTTCACACCCTCTTAAGCCTTAGCCCCGCCCATTCAGCATCGTTCACACCCTCTTAAGCCTTAGCCCCGCCCATTCAGCATCGTTCACACCCTCTTAAGCCTTAGCCCCGCCCATTCAGCATCGTTCACACCCTCTTAAGCCTTAGCCCCACCCATCTCTTTAAGGATTCACGTGAGGTCATGTGCTAAACCCTGAGTAGTGTAGTAAAGATTAAGACTAAAAGTGGTAAAAGTAGTAGCCTACAAGAAGGGAAAATTCCAGCGAAACAGAAAGTGTCTAGATAAAAACATTTTATAAATATTAGATGCCGCTGACCCAGACACACTTGTCTAATTTGATGAATAAAATAATACACAGTACAAGAACAATATCAGTATCATAGATAGATGAGGTAGTTGGGGCAAAAAATTATTTAGCCAGCCTTCAATCGTGCAAGTTCTCCCACTTAAAAAGATGAGACAGGCCTGTAATTTTCATCATAGCTACACTTCAACTATGACAGACAAAATGAGAAAAAATATCCAGAAAATCACATTGTAGGATTTTTAATGAATTTATTTGCAAATGATGGTGGAAAATAAGTATTTGGTCAATAACAAAAGTTTATCTCAATACTTTGTTATATACCCTGTGTTGGCAATGACAGAGGTCAAATGTTTTCTGTAAGTCTTCACAATTGTACATATAGGGTGAAGTTGCTGAGCAGCATGAGAAAAAAACTATTGTGGTCATTTGAATAGAGGCTGATGACTTCTGAACCGAACAAGGGAATCTATATTCAGAGAGCCTGTTTCTGCCGTGCCCTTGACTTTGATGCAGGGCATGTGATGTCCATTGTCTCTTCATCGCAAAACTCCCTGATCTTCTCAAAAAGATAAGTTTGTCTACCTGTGTCCAGTCCGGGTGGTGTGTGTACAGGCAGACCATCTATGGGAGGAAGGATGTCAGCGTTGCACAGCAGCTGAAACCTGGTCCCGACTGAATCTGAACGTTCCTTGGCGCCAACAACACCAGGCTCCAGAGCATCGACGCTGTGAAACAGGAAAATAACAAAAACATTACAACCAGCACAACATCAATTCACCTAGCAAGTTTAGATAAGACATACAATGCAATGATATTCACCTAGATTTGCTGGTACTGCTTGATCTGTGGCAGCGGCCTGAAGAACAGGTTGTGTTGCCAGCCGTATCTTCCACCAGCACCGTCCTCCAGTCCAAACAGCTGTGGGATGGTGACCCCTGTCACAGTGCAGTCCTTCACAAAACTAGCAATGTCAGACAAGGTGTTGACTCTGGTCTTTCTGAAGCGCTGCTTGATGAGGCCGAATCACCAGTCGGGGACCAACTTGGTGTGGCCTGTAATCAGGAAGTGAAGTTCCAGACGGTGGTGGAGCTTGTGCATGGTCCACCAGACTCAATACCAGAGCACAAACGTGTTCTTGTTTTGGCCACTGCATTTATCACAATTCAGGTCCACACGTGTTTCCCCAACTCCGTAGTTAGTGAAGAATTGGTGCATGTAGTTGACGACTGAGCTGCTGCCTTTGCTGGATGACACACCTTCATCAATCAAGTAGTTGACTTGTTGTGGTTTTCATTCACAGCAGACACCAAACAAGCCACACTTGCGAGGAGGTAAAAAGTAGATGGGTCAGAAGGATAATGCACCTGCAAACAACAAAAGAACATTAACATAAGTTAATGAAAATAAAATGTCATGTAAAACATAATATCATTTTTTTATGCATTATCATCAGGTAGGTTTCACTTACCTACAGATGTGCAGAGCAGCAGCACTGCATACATAAAAAAGTCATCTTCGAAACTGGATAACACGCAGCCAGACTATTTTTCCTCTGGAAAATACAGAAATAATGTGAAATCAAAACCAATCATGTTGGAGGTTGATTAAATAATCAAAACGTGTTGTTTATGCTTCACGTACCAAGTGTTGTCATCGTTTCCATGACGCCACACGGCTGCTTTTGTCACATGGGACGGCAGAAGGTTTCCTCCATAGTGTTTGTATCCTGGGTGGCGTCCTGGTATTTTTTATTTATTTATTTATTTCACCTTTATTTAACCAGGTAGGCAAGTTGAGAAGAAGTTCTCATTTACAATTGTGACCTGGCCAAGATAAAGCAAAGCAGTTCGACACAAACAACGACACAGAGTTACACATAAAAACAAACATACAGTCAATAAAACAGTATAAACAAGTTTATATACGATGTGAGCAAATGCGGTGAGATAAGGGAGGTAAAGGCAAAAAAAAGGCCATGGTGGCAAAGTGGGGCGGCAGAGTAGCCTAGTGGTTAGAGCGTTGGGGTGGTAGGTAGCCTAGTGGTAAGAGCGTTGGGGCGGTAGGTAGCCTAGTGGTTAGAGCGTTGGGGCGGTAGGTAGCCTAGTGGTTAGAGCGTTGGGGCGGTAGGTAGCCTAGTGGTTAGAGCGTTGGGGCGGTAGGTAGCCTAGTGGTTAGAGCGTTGGGGCGGTAGGTAGCCTAGTGGTTAGAACATTGGGGTGGTAGGTAGCCTAGTGGTTGGAGCGTTGGACTAGTAACCGGAAGGTTGCAAGTTCAAACCCCCGAGCTGACAAGGTACAAATCTGTCGTTCTGCCCCTGAACAGGCAGTTAACCCACTGTTCCTAGGCCGTCATTGAAAATTAGAATTTTTTCCTAACTGACTTGCCTGGTTAAATAAAGGTAAAATAAAAAAGTAAATACAATATAGCAAGTAAAACACTGGAATGGTAGATTTGCAGTGGAAGACTGTGCAAAGTAGAAATAAAAATAATGTGGTGCAAAGGAGCAAAATATCTCTGCGTAGTTGTTGATGAAGTTCACCACTCGCTACAAGTCCTCATGCTTCAGGGGTAACCTGTGCTTGTTTGGGTCTCTTTCTGATGGGAGACATTCTCCTTGTATGACTGGTGGAGGAGAGTCAGGCGTGTCCTACTGATACTGATGCTGAAAGACAAACTCTAGATACAAATATTTTGAAATTATTACACAATACAGTGGCAAGACACAGATGACGACAAGTAGCACAGCGCCGAATGCTCAACGAGGTTAAGAAGAATCCTAGAGTGTCAGCTGAAGATTTACAGAAATCTCTGGAACATGCTAACATCTCTGTTGATGAGTCTAATTGCATCAACTGTGGATCTGTTTGGGCGGTATGCAAATTGGAGTGGGGGTCTAGGGTTTCTGGGATAAGGGAGTAGATGTGAGCCATGACAAGCCTAGTTGACTATTTTGTTAAATTTTGCACTATACATTTAAAAAAAGCAGCATTAGACATGATTACCTAAACAAACTGACCAGCTCAAATAGACAAAAGCGTGCTATATGGCAGACCAATCCGAACTCATCTCTCGGCATGTCCAGCCCACTCATTATCTCAGCCAATCATGGGTAGCGCGAAGGTTGCTGACTTTCTCTATGGCCAACTAGGCTCATTATTTAACCATTTTTTTCATATTTACAGAGGGAATACAAGTTTGTTATTAAGGCACATGAAAGTTCACATGTTCGAGAAGGAATTTCTGCCATTAAAAACACAATTTTGAATAAAAAACAATTGTTACATTCCAACAGCACTCCTGTGAAGTAGCGACCCGTGACATATGCCTCGTTTCATATATTATTATATATATTCACACCACATATTCATCCCAATTTGAGACTTGCATTGTTGATGACGGTCAGACAAATCTATGGGAAGTGGTGTCGGGGTAAAAACATATGACATTTTAAAATCCATGTACACAAACAATAGGTCTGAGGTTAAAATTGGCAAAAAACTTGCTTGGCAATGTTAACATTTGTGTTTCCCATGCCGAGAGAGGGAGAGAGAGAGAGAGAGAGAGAGAGAGAGAGAGAGAGAGAGAGAGAGAGAGAGAGAGAGAGAGAGAGAGAGAATATTGATCTTCATGAAATATGACACAAATTAAGTGGAGCATAGAAATGAGTTTAGATCAAAGATGGTGCCTGTCATTAAATGAGTTTAGATCAAAGCTGTGGTCTGTCATTAAATGATGTATGCTGTGCATAGATAGCTAAGTAGTTCACTCTTTCCTTCAACTCCCTCGTTCCCTCCTCTCACTCTCTCTCTCTCACGCTCTCTCTCCCTTTCCTCTTCTCTCTCTCTAACTCTCACGCTCTCTCTCACGCTCTCTCTCCATTTCCTCTTCTCTCTCTCTCTTTCTCTCTCTCTCTCTCCCTTCCCTCTTCTCTCTCTCTCACTCTCTCTCTCTCTCTCTCTCTCTCTCTCTCTCTCTCTCTCTCTCTCTTTCTCTCCCCCCACTCTCTCTCTCTCACTCTCTCCCGTCTTAGTCTCTCTCTAGCTACCTCCTCCTAGTGTGAGTGAATATGACATGTTTTCTCTTGTTGTTGTTGTTATTTATGTATGTTTTACCATTCCCCCTTTAATATCAGACAATATGAGTGATCTGTCAAAATACAGGAAACTGCCAAAGTACCTGAAACACCAACATAAAGAATCTTTAATAGGGCGTGAGTCCACCACGAGCCAGAACCGTATCTAAACCAGAATATCTTCTATGCACCTTGGCATATATTCTCCAAGTGTCTGGATCTCTATTGGAGGAATGGAGCACCATTCTTTCTTTAAGAAATTCCCAAAATGTGGTGTTTTGTCGATGGTGGTAGAAACCACTGTCTGAGGCGGCGCTCTAGAATCTCCCACAATTCAAGTGGGTTGAGGTCTGACGACCGAGACGGCTTTTGGCATATGGTTTACATCG
Organism: Oncorhynchus masou masou; assembly: GCF_036934945.1. NCBI lineage: Eukaryota > Metazoa > Chordata > Actinopteri > Salmoniformes > Salmonidae > Oncorhynchus > Oncorhynchus masou. The sequence goes on from NC_088229.1 coordinate 75,860,210, forward strand.
TTGTCATGTCCTTTAAACCTTTCAGTGACCACTCGTACCCTGTGGATGGGGGCATTGTTGTTCTGGGGGCAAAGCCATGGTAGTCAAAATAATGGATTTTTTTACACGACCCTAAGCATGATGGGATGTTTATTGAATAATTAACTGAGGAAAAACACTTTTGTGGAAGCAGCTGTTTTGAATATACTTTGTATCCCTCATTAACTGCAGTGTTTCCAAAATCTTACCTATATATCCTTTGAAAACTATGTTTGAGCTACATTTTTAGTCTGACGGCGAGTGCATAATTTACAGCAGAGTTGTGTTTGTGTCTCTCTGCTATCCCTCTCTGTGTGGGAGTCTATGTGTCTGTGTGCGTGTACATGTTCTCATGGGTGAGTATAATCTCAGATTCAGGTGTTCCTCCTTCAGACCAGGTGTTCCTCCTCCAGACCAGATGTTCCTCCTCCAGACCAGGTGTTCCTCCAGGTGTTCCTCCTTCAGACCAGGTGTTCCTCCTCCAGACCAGATGTTCCTCCTCCAGACCAGGGGTTCCTCCTCCAGACCAGGTGTTCCTCCTCCAGACCAGGTGTTCCTCCTTCAGACCAGGTGTTCCTCCAGGTGTTCCTCCTCCAGACCAGGTGTTCCTCCTCCAGACCAGGTGTTCCTCCTTCAGACCAGGTGTTCCTCCTCCAGACCAGGTGTTCCTCCTCCAGACCAGGTGTTCCTCCTTCAGACCAGGTGTTCCTCCTTCAGACCAGG